>NC_073382.1:5869350-5931850 GCF_028641065.1 Leucoraja erinaceus
TAGATGGCAGCTTGATGATTATTAGTCTGGACTTGGTGGACTTGAGGACATGTTTCCACGCTTTAATACTTGACTAATTATTTATCTGTTCATTGATTATTTGTTCTTCGTTCTTGGATGCGTCCCAACTTCACGTGATGGGTTGACACTGCTGATGGGAAGTGGGAAGCCCGTTTGAAAGTTCCCCACTTGTGGAACTGAAGTCAAGGGACTTCAAATTCCTAGGAGTAAATATCACCCACGATTTCATCTGGACCACCCATATTGAAGCAACGACCAAGATGGCACACCAACGCCTCAGTTCAGCATGTCCCCAACAACCCTCACCTACGTCTAAACAGATGCACCATAGAAAGCATTTTATCCAGATGCATCGCAGCTTGGTTTGGGAACAGTTCCATCCATGACCGAAAGAAAGTGTAACGAATTGTGGACGCAGGCCAGACCATCACGCAAAGTAACCTCCCTTCCATGGGCTCCATCCACACCTCACGCTGCCTCGCCAAGGCCAGCAGCATCATCAAGGACAAGTCGCACCCTGGCCACTCCCTCTTCTCCCCTCTCCCATTGGGCATAAGTTATAGAAATGTGAAAACGCACACCTCCAAATTCAAGTACAGTTTCTTCCCCGCTGTTATCAGGCAACTGAACCATCCTGAGGCTACCAGGGAGCAGTGCTGAACGACTATCAGATCATCTTTGAACAGATTTTACTGGCTTTACCTTCCGCTGAATGTTATTCTCCTAGCATGTATCTATAGACTGCGAACGGCTCGATTGTAATCATGTATTGTCTTTCCGCTGGCTGGTTGCATGCAACAAAAGCTTTTCACTGTACCACAACACACGTGGCAATAAACTAACCTGAACTAAGATGAACTGAACAGAACCTAACTGAACTGACTTCAAAAATCTGCCACTTCACGTTATAGGACAAGTTTCCAACATCTACTTTGTCACAATGATTCCATTTAACCATACGATATGAAGCTGACTTGTTGTACAAATGACAAATGATCATGCTTGTTTGAAACTTACCATTGAAGCTACGTACGGAGACAAAAGGAACTGCAGATGTTGGAATCTTGAGCAAAACACAAAGTGCTGGAGTAATTCAGTGGGTCAGGCAGCATCTGTGAAAATAATGGATTGGCAACATTTTGGGTCGGGGCCCTTTTTCAAGCTGACATTTTGGATCACAACCCTTCTTCAGACTAGAAGCATGGAAACATAGAAACATAGAAAATAGGTGGAGGAGGAGGCCATTTAGCCCTTCGAGCCAGCGCCGCCATTCATTGTGATCATGGCTGATCATCCCCTATCAATAACCAGTGCCTGCCTTCTCCCCATATCCCTTGACTCCACTAGCCCCTAGAGCTCTATCTAACTCTCTCTTAAATCCATCCAGTGATTTGGCCTCCACTGCCCTCTGTGGCAGGGAATTCCATAAATTCACAACTCGCTGGGTGAAGAAAGGAAAAAGGGAGGAGCCCGAGGGCTGAGGGAGAGCTGAGAAGGGGAGGAGACACATCTTCTTCAGACTGCTGTCCTGTCCCGAGACCTCACCAAGCTCTTCCTTCTATAGATGCTGCCTGACCCACAGAGTTACTCCAGCACTTTGCGTTTTGATCAATATTCCAGCATCTGCCGTTCCCTTTCAATGCTCCACCACATAATCCCCTCAAAGTGTGACTACTATGAAGAAGTTCTCCTCCTGAATCTGGCAAAGGGTCCCGACCCAAAACATTGCTTATCTATTCCCCCCACACATGCCGCCTGACCTGCTGAGTTACACCAGCACTTTTTAGTTAACACATCTCTAAATTCAATGTCTGCAATAGTATAAATAATTTTAACCAAATTAGATCAAAAGAGCCAAATGAGATAAATGCAGCTTTTGAAGAGTATTCCATTCATTGGAATTAAGTGGATAACATGAAATGGGGCCGTACACTTATCGGGGCAATGAGCATGATGAGTTCTTTACCATCCAGCCAAAAATGAGTGGCACAGTGACGCAGTGGTAGAGTTGCTGCCGTACAGCACCAGATACCCTGGTTCGATCCTGACTACAGGTGCTGTTTGTATGGAGTTTGCACTTTCTCCCCGTGCCTTGCGTGGGTTTCCTCTGAGGCCTTCGGTTTCCCCCCACTCTCCAAAGACGTTCAGGATTGTAGGTTAATTGGCTTGGTATGAATGTAAACTTGTGGCTGGTGTGTATATAGGGCAGTGTTAACGTGTGGGGATTGCTGGTCGTTGCCGAAGGGCCCGTTTCCAAGCTGTATCTCTAAACTAAACTAAATTGACAACGGTCTGATCCAGTTGAAGACTACGGAGGAAGGCCCTGCAGGAGCCTGGAGCTTACCTGGATCGGGAGCTGCTCCGGTAGACCAAGCATACGGGCAGACCAGACGCTGGTCTTGTGGAAATGGCAGCAAAACAAGGCAGCGCCTGCATGTGTAAATCTGCAAAAATAATTTTTCTGTGTGCAGATGCACATGTGACAAATAGATCACCGTTGAACCAATGAACTACGCCTCCAAAATCCATGCCATTGGCTTCAATAGAACTGAATTTCAGGGACAGAGTAAAGTTCTGAAGAGGGGTCACCACCCTCACCACCATGCGCCTCCATGCGGCAAGCGCGACCTAAAGGGCCGGTCCCACCAGCATGCGCCTGCATGCGGCAAGCGCGACCTAACGTGATCGCTTGAGCCATACGGCCTCGCGGGGCCGGTCCCACTTCGATCGCCGGAGCCATATGAAGTTGTGCGGAGCTGGTCCTGATATCGCGTGGGGCTCTGAAAAACTCACCGTGTTCAAAAATTTCGCGCGGCAACGGCCTGCCATCCGAAGCCGCCTCGACGCCGTGCGTCACGTGCGAACTTCCCGCGGACTTCGCTTGAACTTCATGTCACTCACTCGACCTCCGCGCGGCCCCCGCTTCCGGTTTGGTCGGGCTTGCCGCATGCAGGCGCATGCTGGTGGGACAGACCCTTTCCTTCTATCCAGAGATGCTGCCTGTCCTGCTGAGTTGCTCCAGCATTTTGGGTCTATCTTCAGTGTAAACCAATATCTCCAGTCGCTTCCTACACAGTGTGCAACATGTTATAGCCACCGCATAACATATTGAGTATCATTGACAGGGAATTATTTTCTATATGGATGGCGGGTTCCAATTTTAGTCGAGTTTGCTTCTGGTCACCATGGAACCATCTCACGATTGCTGGAAGGGAAAAAAAGAAATGTCAAAGTGAATGTCCAAAGTTGCTTAAGTCTTCTTGTTCCTTCCAGAAATGCTTTACTTCAAATGACAAATCATGCTTTCTGGACATGGTTTTGGAATTTGCTCCCAAGCATTTGTTTTCTCTCAAGACCCCCCTTATAGCTCACTGCTCTGATCACATTTATCCTCACTTCTTCCTAATATTCCTTGGTTCCATGTAGGCTGATAATGCTCCTGTATCCAATACCATCTGCTCCCAACTTACTCTCCCTAACTCCTGCCTGACAATATTGTAATCTGCCTTACCCCAGTATTGTATCTTCCCCCAAGGTCCAGGTTATTCTTATTCATAACTATCGTAAAACCTATGGACACATTTAAAAGGAATCTGAGGGGCAACTTTTCACACAGATATTCCTACTCTTTGTTAACTGTCTGCCAACCATTTTTCTATCCATGTCAATACCCTACACCCAATACCATGTGCTGTAATTTTTGCCCACTAATCTCCTGTGTGTGATCTTATCAAATGCTTTCTGAAAGTCCAGGTACACTGCATCCGCTGGCTCTCCCTTGTCCATTTTACTTGTTACATCCTGTAAACAAGAGATTCACATGATATGTAATCCAAGATCATCTTTAATCTTTTTGCAAACTATAGCAGTACAGTAGATCATTTAAGGCCTGTCCCACGAGCATGCGACCTACATGCGGCAAGCGCGACCAAACCGGAAGCAGGGGCCGCGTGGAGGTAGAGTGATCCCCGTACAGGGCCGGTCCCACCAGCATGCGCCTGCATGCGGCAAGCGCGACCAAACCGGAAGTGGGGGACGCACGGAGGTCGAGTGAGTGACGTGAAGTTCGAGCGAAGTCGGCGGGAAGTTCGCGAGTGACGTACGGCGTCAAGACGCTGCGTCCGGCGTTGAGACGCTGTGTATGCCCGTCAAGGCGGTGTGTAAGGCATCGAGGTGGCTGCGGGCCGGCAGGCCATTGCCGTGCGGAATTTTTGAACACGATCAGTTTTTCGGAGACCCGCGCGATGTCGGGACCAACTCCGCACAACTCCATACGGCTCCGGCGATCGAAGTGGGACCGGCCCCGCGAGGCTGTACGGCTCAAGCGACCACGTTAGGTCGCGCTTGCCGCATGGAGTTGCATGCTCGTGGGACGGGCCCTTTAGTTGTCAGAGCATCCTAACTGCTTCCAGAACTGAGCAGTGTAGGAAGTGAGTGTTAATATAAATGGTACAGGAAGGTGGGGTTAGTGATGCTAACCTATTATGATTGGTTGTCATGCATAAACCAATCTCCATCCTTCCCCCTAAGGAATGAGTACAGTGAGCCCACATGCCGTAAGAATTAAACAAATTTGCCATATAGAAACATAGAAACATAGAAAATAGGTGCAGGAGTAGGCCATTCGGCCCTTCAATATGATCATGGCTGATCATCCAACTCAGTATCCTGTACCTGCCTTCTCTCCATACCCCCTGATCCCTTTAGCCAAAAGAGCCACATCTAACTCCCTCTTAAATATAGCCAATGAACTGGCCACAACTACCTTCTGTGGCAGAGAATTCCAGAGATTCACCACTCTCTGTGTGAAAAAGATTTCCCACTTATCCTTAAACCGTGACCCCTTGTTCTGGAATCCCTTGTATCTATCGTGCGGTCTAATAATACGAGCCGAACACGTACGGACCAAGCCCTCTCCTCCGCCATCGGAAAGATTAGATGGAGGGGGTGAACCCGGAAGCGAGGAAGCAGTGGGGGACAACGGTGGTGGCCGACAGGGGGAACATGCATGTCGTTTGGCAGATCTTGTCGCCCATTAAACGATCAGCGTGAAACTGAAACAAAATCCATCAACTTGACTGGATTCACCAGACCGCGAGCACAGACAGCCAACAGAAGATTTACGACCGACGACCCTCGACTGGTCGACCCGGGATTTGTTAATGAGCCTCCCAGAAGATGCCCCAATTGTAATTATCTGCACAATAAACAAGTGATATATCCAGCTTACGGGAAGGCTTGCAACTATTGCAAGAAAATGAACCATTTCGCTGCCGCTTGTCGAGCCCGTGGGTAGAAACCCTCCAATTGGAAGCGGGGTTCGACTCCCACTTCTGACACTATGTAAACAAGAGATTCACAAAATATATAATCCATGATCATCTTTAATCATTATGCAAACTATAGCAGTACAGTAGATTGTTATGCCCCTGTCCCACTTGGGAAACCTGAACGGAAACCTCTGGAGACTTTGCGCCCCCACTCAAGGTTTCCGTGCGGTTCCCGGAGGTTGCAGGTAGTGGAAGCAGGTGGGGAGACTGACAAAAACCTCCGGGAACCTCCGGGAACAGAACGGAAACTTTGGGTGGGGCACAAAGTCTCCAGAGATTTCCGTTCAGGTTTCCGTTCAGGTTTCCTAAGTGGGACAGGGGCATTAGTTGTTAGACCATCCTGACTGCTTCCAGAACCGAGCAGTATAGGAAGTGGGTGTTAATATAAATGGTACAGTAAGGTGGGGTTAATGATGCTAACCTATTATAATTGGTTGTCTTGCATATACCAATCTACACATCCTCAAAAAATTCCAGAAGATTTGTCAAGCATGACTCCCCTTCGTAAGTCCATGCTGACTTGGACCGATCCTGTTACTGCTATCTAAATTCACTGCTATTACATCTTTTATAACCACCGATGTCAGGCAAACTGTCTATAATTCCCTGCTTTCTCTCTCCCTCCTTTCTTGAAAAGTGGGATAACATTAGCTATCCTCCAACCCACGGGAACAGATCCAGAATCTTTAAAACATTGGAAAATGATCACCAATGTGTCCACGATCTCTGGAGCCTCCTTGAGTACCCTGGGATGCAGACCATCAAGCCCTGGGAATTTATCAGCCTTCAGTCCCATCAGTCTACCCAACACCATTTCCTTACTGATGTAAGTGCATGGTTCTTGACCAGACAATGAAGGCCCGTTGTCCTGGTGACGTTGCAGCGTCGGCCTGGCCAAACAAAGCCATTCGTGTCCTCTGTTACTGCTCCACCGCTGTGCTGCTGTAGGCCGCGGGAGGTCCACGTGCTCAGCTTCTCATCACAGCGCCCAGTCAAGCCAAGCCCCAGGCTGTTGCACGGCCTCCAGCGGCCCACTCCTATGACTCTATGACAGTGTCCGTGTGTGGGAACAGGGGCCAATGTATTGCAGTGGCTGGTAATCCTTAATGACAGTGGACCAGAATAACTTTGGACATTTTTACTTGTCAAGGACTAAATCAAAAGGTATTATCTGCAACACCCTTTTACCAAGTACAGATCAGCAAATGTGTTGCTGATGTGTTGATGTCAAACTCAGTGGGAGGTTTAGTTTCCTGAAAACCAGCGTGCAGCAAACCTAGCAATTTTTAAATCAGAAAATTATAATAATCTTGTCTTGCTCTTAGCAACAATTCTTGTCAGTGCAAGTACATGCTCAGCCGCCTCAGGCTGTCAGAGAAGAAAGCGGATAAATGGTTTCATGCTACAACAGAAGCTAACGATGCAACAGGCCTGCAAAGGCAAAAGGATGAGACAAAATTTGTAGGAAGGAACTGCAGATGCCAGTCTACACCGAAGATAGACTCAAAATGCTGGAGCAACTCAGCGGGTCAGGCAGCATCTCTGGAGAAAAGGAATAGATGACATTTCGGGTCAAGACCCTTCATCAGACTGAGAGTCAGGGAGAGGGAAACTAGAGGCATGGGAAAGTAGAGCCTGCATCGATGACTCAGGAAAGGTGGAGCCCACAATGGGCCATTGTTGGCTGGGGCCGAGGTGATAATAAAGGGGTAGAAATGGTGAATTAACAAGAGGACTAAGGTGGGGGAAGGGCAGATAGATAAGGAATGCAAGGGTTCAAAGTGCTCCTGTTTCCTCCCATATCCCAAATTTCTTTTTAAACAGACTATGTTTAGTCTCCTGTGTACATATCTATTATTATTTATTTTTCATCGGTTGGAGCTGCATTATAAATCTCGTTGCACTGACGTGCAATGACAATAAAAGATATTATTATTATTATTATTATTATTATTATTATTATTATTATTATTATTATTATTAGTGTGCCAATACAAAGATGCGACCATTATATGCAGTGTGCACAGCCATGACTCGATTTCATGACTTATGCCCTCCTTTTTCCAGTTTAATTTAGTTTAGAGATACAATTTAATTTAGAGATACAGCGCGGAAACGGTCCATTCGGCCCACCGAGTCCGCGCCGACCAGCGATTCCTGCACACCAACGCTAACCTATGCATACTGCGGACGATTTATCATTTTTACTCAGCCAATTAACCTACAAACCTGTACGTCTGAAGTGTGGGAGGAAACTGGTGCTTCCCAGAGAAAACCCACACAGGTCATGGGTAGAATGTACAAACTCCCTATAGACAGCACCCGTAGTCAGGATTAGAAACATAGAAAATAGGTGCAGGAGTAGGCCATTCGGCCCTTCGAGCCTGCACCGCCATTCAATATGATCATGGCTGATCATCCAACTCAGTATCCTGTACCTGCCTTCTCTCCATACCCCCTGATCCCCTTTAGCCACAAGGGCTACATCTAACTCCCTCTTAAATATAGCCAATGAACTGGCCTCAACTACGTTCTGCGGCAGAGAATTCCAAAGATTCACCACTCTCTGTGTGAAAAATGTTTTTCTCATCTCGGTCCTAAAAGATTTCCCCCTTATCCTTAAACTGTGACCCCTTGTCCTGGACTTCCCCAATATCGGGAACAATCTTCCTGCATCTAGCCTGTCCAACCCCTTAAGAATTTTGTATGTTTCTATAAGATTCCCCCTCAATCTTCTAAATTCTGGCGAGTACAAGCCGAGTCTATCCAATCTTTCTTCCCGGCTTTCTTCCCGATTAATCCCGGCTCTCTGGCGTTGTAGGGTAGCGCGCCACCATTATCACCGCGCCACCATTTCAAATAACAGTCTAGAGAACTTGGTGAGTTGTTCTGCTTCGTAGGGGCTTTTCAATGAATGAATTATACTTTATTGTCACATGTCTTTGTTTTGCCCACCTAAGGTATGCAAAGGGTCGCCACATAAAGGCCGCTGACAAAGCTACAAAGTATCCCGTGCCAAATCCTCCTTTGTCTTCCCTCCACAACCGCTCTCACAGTGGTTCCCCCACTTGGGCAGGATATGGAGGGATATGAAATACGCTCTTCTAAGCTTCCCCCCAGTCTAGTCCAGTCAATAAAACACTGATTCAAGCACTGGAACAACTCATCTTTATTTTTGGATTGCACAACAAATTTCCCTATACGACACCCAAACCACCACGGGTTCGATCCTTGTATCTGTCTGGCCAAGCCCTGCAGCCTCGTGCAAGCAGAAACACTCCAACAGGTCACACAGTCCCAAGCGCTCTTCCAGAAGATCGATAAAGAACCTCGTGGCGGCTGCCTTTTATAGGTCTCCGAACCTTGAGGGGCCAAACTACATAGGGGTGGTCTCTTTACAATCTAATAAAACACTTTAATTAACAACAGTACATTATTGACAGTTCCCCAACACAATAACATAATCTTTCTTACATTGTTGCAGGAGAAGCTTCCAGAAGAAGCTCTTAACTTGAATAATGCAACATTTACCCTGGAATCCAAACAAACCTGCCAGGGGCTCAACACTTTGGTCAATCAACAAACAGCAGGTTAACTGTCTAGCAACATTATTTACAATATATACAATGCTGTTTGCAGTAATCCAATCACATTAATGCATTTTACACTTCCCTGGAGGTCCGGCAGAAATCATATTCATTCTGTCAATAGAAGCTGCAACACTGATCTGGACCCTAGACCTACTGGCACCATTCAGCAGCTTGTCTTATTTCTGGAGAGCACATCAGACTTGACCAAAATGGCCTAACAATACATGAGTCCTTACTAAATTTTGGTGCTATGACTGCTCTGTTTTAGCCAGGATTAACAAAGGCCACCGTCAAAGTTACAAAGTATCCCGCGCCAGGCCCTCGCGGTGGCTCCCCCACTTGGGCAGGTAATGGAGGGATATGGATAAGTTGCAGGTAAATAAGAGATGGTTGGCATTATGTTCAGCATGGACATTGTTTCCATGCAGTGCTGTTCTATGTTCTATAGTAGTGGAGTCAAATTCCCAGAAAATATCAGTCCGATTTCTATTTGCATCACACTTAGGACATCGTCATTTTTGTCTGTTCATAATTTGTAAGAACTTCAAATTTTCACGCTAATTGGCCACTAAATTCCTGAGGAAGTTAAGTCCCATGATTAAAAGCATAAGGCAAACCTTCACAGCCTAGTAAAATTGTAATTAATCTCTCTGAGCAGGGAGGAAAAAAATTATATGTCTCATTCCTCCCTGCATTAGATTTTTATTGGAAATTTTATTAATTTTAAATCTTTTATTTTGAATATTTTTAACTTTTCCTTTCTTTAATATTTATTTTTCCTAGTTTTAATATTTTAATATTAATATTTCTTTTTTCTAGTTGCTCTCGATTGATTTCCGCTATTTCTCAATAATCTTGCCTGTGACAACCTCAATAACAACAACACTCACAAACCTTTATAGATGAGCCTTAGAAAGCCTTTTATCGGGATGTAACACAGTTTGGTTTGGAAACAATCTGTCCTGGGTCTCCTCCATGGCCAGAGCGAGCAATACCAGAAATTAGAGGAACAGCACCTCATATTCTTGGGGAGTCTGCATCCTGGGGGCATGAACATTGAATTCTTCCAATTTTGTTAGCCCTTGCTGTCTCCTCCCCTTCCTATCTCTCCATCAGCTCTCGGGCTCCTCCTCTTCCTTTTTCCTCTCTTCTCCCCGCCCCCCCACCACCCCCCATCAGTCTGAAGAAGGGTTTTGGCACGAAACATTGCCTATTTCCTTTGCTCCATAGATGCTGCTGCACCTGCTGAGTTTCTCCAGCATTTTTGTGTACCTTTAGTTTGGAAACAACTCCGTCCAAGACCGCAGGAAATTGCAGCGAATTGTGGACGCAGCCCAGACCATCCCACAAACTAACCTCCCTTCCATTGACAGACACAACATTCTGGAGTGGCTCAGTGGGATGGACAGCATCTCTGGAGAGAAGGAATGGGTGACGTTTCGTGTCGAGATCCTTCTTCAGACTGAACATCATGGGAAAGGGAAATGAGAGGTATAGACAATGATGTAGGGAGATATAAAAAAATGAACGAAAGATATACAAAAATGTAGCAATGATAAAGGAAAGAGGTCATTGTTATACAATCACAAAAAGCTGGTGTGACTTGGGTGGGAGAGGGATGGAGAGAGAGGGATTGCTTGAAGTTAGAGAAATCAAATTCATACCCTAGGGCTGTAAGCTGCCCAAGCGAAATATGAGATGCTGTTCCTCCAATTTGCGTTTAGCCTCACTCTGACAATGGAGGAGACCGTGGCCAGAAAGGTCAGTATGGGAATTGGAAGGAGAATTAAAGTGTTTAGCAACCGGGAGATCAGGTAGGTCCAGGCGGTCTGAGCGAAGGTGATCAGCGAAACGATCGCCCAGCCTACCTTTGGTTTCACCGATGTATAAGAGTCCACATCTCGAACAACGGATACAGTAGATGAGGCTGGAGGAGGTGCAAGTGAAAGGAATGTTGGGATCCCTGGACAGAATCGAGGGAGGAGATATAGGGATCTTCCACAATGCTCCGGTTTCCTCCCACATTCCAAAGACATGCGGATTTGTAGTTAATTGATCAATGTAAATTGACCAAAGTGATTCGGAATTGTTTGGATTAGAAAGTGGGATAACATAGAATTAGCATGAATGGGTCAATCAAATTCGAGGAAAACTGGGTGGCATCATGAGTGCGCTTTGGTAGCGCAGCAGTAGAGTTGCTGCCTTACAGCGCCAGACCTGGGTTCGATCATGACGTTGGGTGCTGTCTGTACGGAGTTTGTGCCTCCTCTCCGTGACCTGTGTGGGTTTTCTCCAGGAGCTCCTGGTTTCCTTCCACACTCCAAAGACGTACAGGTTTGAAGGCTAATTGGCTTGGTAAAATTGTAAATTGTCCCTGGTGAGTGTAGGATAGTGTTAGTGTGCGAGGATCACCGGTTGGCGTAGACTTGGTGGGCCGAAGGGCCTGTTTCCACAGCGTATCTCTAAACTAAACAACACATGGGCTTCCTCTAGGTGCTTCGGTTTCTTCCCACGCCCCGAAGACATGCAGTTTTGTAAATTAATTTGCCACGGTAAATTGCCCCAAGTGTTTAGGAATTGTTTGGTTGAAAAATTGGACAACATAAAACTTGCGTGAATGGGTGATCCATGGTCAGCGTGGACTCGGTAGGCCAAAGGGTCTGTTTCCACGCTGTATCCCTAAACTAAACTAAACTAAAGTTAGAACGGCATGGTGGCACAGTGGTAGAGCTGCTTCCCAATGCCCCTGTCCCACTTAGAAAACCTGAACGGAAACCTCTGGAGACTTTGCGCCCCACCCAAGGTTTCCGTGCGGTTCCCGGAGGTTTTTGTCAGTCTCCCTACTTGCTTCCACCACCTGCAAACTCCGGCAACCACCTGCAACCTCCGGGAACCGTACGGAAACCTTAGGTGGGGCGCAAAGTCTCCAGACGTTTCCTAAGTGGGACAGGGGCATTTTTACAGCGCTTGCAGTGCCAGAGACTCGGGTTCGATCCTGATTACAGGTGCTGTCTGTCTACGAGTGTGTTTTCTCTAAGATCTGTGTCCGCGTGCATTTTCTCCAAGATCTTCGGTTTCTTGGAGAAACCCACACTCCAAAGCCGTATAGGATTGGAGGTTAATTGGTTTAGTTTCAGTGTAAAAAAAATCTCCCTAGTGTGTGTGGTTAATGTGCGGGGATCGCTGGTCAGTGTGGACTCGGTGGTCCAGTGGGCTTGTTCCCACGATATTTCTCTCAACTAAACTAAACTAAACTAAACTCACACCATCTATATTACTGCAGCAAAACCCTGGCACATCCCTCCTCCCATGTAATTCCAACTGGCCAGTAAACCTATCCATAATGCGATGCCAGGGGGAAGCAGTTCCCATGTGCAAACTTCCTAGGGTTTAGTTAGAGTCAGATTGCAAAAAATGTTTCTCATGCACATTCAACATAAATTTGACTTTTGTTGCTCTTGCTGCCAGGAAAAAAATTGGCCAACCAGTCGATAATTAAATCATGTTGCCATGGTAACTAAAACCCAAAAAGTCGTAAATTTCTGCACGTTAAAAAAATGGCCATAAATAACTCTTGCGGCCATCTGCTCAACATATTTTAACAGCCGAAAACCTGGAAGCTCCTTGTTGGTTTATGATAATAAGTTCAGATTATACTGTTGTTCAACTTTAGCCGGTGGACAGATACTAAAATGGATTCAGCACCCCTAATCAGGATCCAGTTTACATCATGCTACTCATGTGCACGCGAGGATTTAATACTGTCACCTGCAATGTACAACATAAAATTGACAACCCCTTTTTATTGTCAACGAGCTCTGGAAGCTCCAAATAAAATGTTAAATATTTGATGGATGCGGCCTTAACGAGAGAGAGGGAAGGTTTCAAGAACTGCTGGATCCATCAGACAGATTGTGCAGACCATGCCCTGATGTACAAAGATTCCTCTAGAAGACTGACAGCTGAGATTTCCAAACCATATTTTCTATTAAATGGTGTAAAAAAAACCTAGTTAGGAGCACGCCAGCGCCTCAATTGACACAGGTTTAACATAGAAACATAGAAATTAGGTGCAGGAGTAGGCCATTTGGCCCTTCGAGCCTGCACCGCCATTCAATATGATCATGGCTGATCATCCAACTCAGTATCCCGTACCTGCCTTCTCTCCATACCCCCTCATCCCCTTAGCCACAAGGGCCACATCTAACTCCCTCTTAAATATAGCCAATGAACTGGCCTCAACTACCCTCTGTGGCAGAGAGTTCCAGAGATTCACCCCTCTCTGTGTGAAAAAATTCTCCTCATCTCGGTTTTAAAGGATTTCCCCCTTATCCTTAAGCTTTGACCCCTTGTCCTGAACAATCTTCCTGCATCGAGCCTGTCCAACCCCTTAAGAATTTTGTAAGTTTCTATAAGATCCCCTCTCAATCTCCTAAATTCTAGAGAGTATAAACCAAGTCTATCCAGTCTTTCTTCATAAGACAGTCCTGACATCCCAGGAATCAGTCTGGTGAACCTTCTCTGCACTCCCTCTATGGCAATAATGTCCTTCCGCAGATTTGGAGACCAAAACTGTACGCAATACTCCAGGTGTGGTCTCACCAAGACCCTGTACAACTGCAGTAGAACCTCCCTGCTCCTATACTCAAATCCTTTTGCTATGAAAGCCAACATACCATTCGCTTTCTTTACTGCCTGCTGCACCTGCATGCCTACCTTCAATGACTGGTGTAACATGACACCCAGGTCTCGCTGCATCTCCCCCTTTCCCAATCGTCCACCATTTAGATAATAGTCTGCTTTCCCGTAAGATGAGGGAGAAAAGATTTCATTGGATTCTGAGGGGAAATCTTTTCACACAAGGGGTGGTGGGTGTTTAGAAACTTAGAACCATAGAAAATAGGTGCAGGAGTAGGCCATTTGGCCCTTCGAGCCTGCACCACCGTGCAATATGATCATGGCTGATCATCCAGAATCAGTACCCCGTTCCTGCTTTCTTCCCATATCCCTTGATTCCATTAGCCCAAAGAGCTAAATCTAACTCTCCCTTGAAAACATCCAGTGAATTGGCCTCCACTGCCTTCTGTGGCAGAGAATTCCACAGATTCACAACTCTGTGGGTATGGAACAAACTGCCAGAGGAGATATATTTGCGAGGATGTTGCCACGACTTGAGGGCCTGAGTACTAGGGAGAACCTGAGCATGCGGAGGATGAGAGGTGATCTTAAAGAGTTATATTAGGGGATGAGGGGAATAGATTGGGTAAATGCACACAGTCAGTCACTCAAAGTAGGGGAATCAGAAACCAGAACACATTGGTTTAATGTGAGGGGGAGATATTTAATAGAAACCTGAGGACAACCTTTTTACACAAAGGGTGGTGGGTATAGAGGGCGAGGTGCCAGTGGAGGTAGTCGAGGCTGGGACCATCCCAACATTTAAGAACATGCTGGGATTCTATATCATGGAGTGCAGGTAGATGAGGGGTGATCTGAAAGATGCATATAATCATGAGAGGAATAGATTGGGTAAATGCACAGAGCCACTTGCCCAGAGTAGGGTAATTGAGGAGCAGAGGACATAGGTTTTGGTGAAGGGTAAAATATTTAATAGGAATAGATGGGGAAAGGGGAGGAGAGGAGGAGAGGGGAGGGGAGGTGGGGGGGGAGCAGGAGAGGAGAGGAGAGGAGAGGGAGAGGGTAGGAGAGGAGAGGAGAGGAGAGGGGAGGAGAGCGAGAGAGAGGGGGGAGGAGGGAGAGGGAGAGAGGGAGAGAGGGGAGGAGGGGAGAGGGGGAGAGGATGATGGGTGGATGGAACAAGCTGCCAGAAGAGGTAGTTGAGGCAGGGACCATCCCAATATTTAAGAAACTGTCAGATAGGTAAATGGATAGGACAGGTTTGGAGGGATATAGACCAAACGTAGGCAGGTGGGACTAGTGTCGCTGGGACATGTTGGCTGGTGTGGGTACTTTGGGCTGAAGGGCCTGTTTCCATACTGTATCACTCTATGACTGATTTGACTTAAAGCCACAGATATTAGCACACCCCTGATTGTGAAACCTTATGAGATAGCACTCCATAAGAAATTTATGAGAGCGGTGGAGGTGAAAGGGAAAGTTGACCTTTAAGGCGAGGGGGGAAAAGATTTAATAGGAACATGAGGGGCAACCTTTTTACACAAATGATAGTAGGTATATGGAGCATGCTGCCGGAGGAGGTAGTTGAGACAAGTGCTATCACAACGTTTAAAAAACAATTGGACAGGATGAATGAATACTTTATTGCCACAAGTAACAAGTCACAGTGAAATTCTTTGTTTTGCGTACCCAAGGCATGCAAATAATCGACACACAAAGGGTGCCATGTACATGGGTAGAATAAGCTTAAGGGTATACGGGCCAAATGCAGGCAGGTGGGACTAGTGTAGATGGGGCATGTTGGACAGCATTGGTAAATTGGAAGGACCTATTTGCAAGCTGTATGACTCTTTGACTCTATGAGAAGTAAACAGTCCGTAAACTCACCTCCAGCATCTTCGGAAAAGACCCTAAAGATCCATCACTGGCTCGGCTAGCTTGCGAGGCTCCATAAGGCACTGGTCAGGCCGCATTTAAAATATTATGAGCAATTTTGGGCACCATATTTGAGGAAAGATGTGCAGGCTCTGGAGAGGGTCCAGAGGAGGTTTGTAAGAATGGTCCCAGGATGATTAGGTTAACCTAGGATGGGCATTTGTCGGCACTGGGCCTGTACTCACTGGAGTGTAGAAGAATGAGGGGGACCTCATTGAAACATACAAAATAGTGAAAGGCTTGGATAGAGTGGACGCGGAGAGGATGTTTCCATTTGTGGGAGAGTCGAGGACTAGAGGTGATAGCCTCAGAATTGAAGGGCGTCCTTTTAGGAAGGAGATGAGGTTACATTTCTTTAGTCGGAGGGTGGTGAATCTGTGGAATTCTTTGCCACAGAAGGCTGTGGAGGCCAAGTCAGCGGATATTTTTAAGGGAGAGATAGATAGATTCTTGATTAGTACAGGTGTCAGAGGTTACGGGGAGAAAGCAGGAGAATGGAATAAGAAGGGAGAGATAGATCAGCCATAATTGAATGGTGGAGTCGACAAGATGGGCTGAAACAGCCTAATTCTTCTCCTGTTACTTATGACATGGAGGCCCAGATGCACAGAGGCTGTCGGAGGTGACGGATGGCACGGGTATGTTAATCACGAGTCGTGGATTTGGCGGTGGTGGGTCTGGACACTGGTTCGAATGTAGGTGGGGCTGTAGGGGGAAGTAAGCTGCAAGGGATGGAGGTGTAGGACAAGGTCTGGCAGGTTATATGTTGACACAAATGGGGACGGGGTTTTGATAAACAGATGGTTGTACAAAGATAGACCGACAGATAGCACAATGGGCTAAGTGTTCGGCTGGCGACCGGAAGGTAGCCGGTTCAAATCCCGCTTGGAGTGCATACTGTCGTTGTGTCCTTGGGCAAGACACTTCACCCACCTTTGCCTGTAATGGAATGTAATTACGGCGGCAGGCGCGGGCACACCGCGACGCCCTGTGTCTCCCTTTCAAGGGAGATGCTAAAAATGCATTTCGTTGTCTCTGTACTGTACACTGACAATGACAATAAAATTGAATCATTTCATTTTTTTTTCAGATGTAACGTGTGGGAAGGAACTACAGATGCTAGTTTAAACTGTAGCTAGACACAAAATGCTGGAGTAACTCAGCAGGACAGGCAGCATCTCTGGAGAGAAGGAAAGATGTAAAGACAGAAGGTGTGAGACAAAAGGATGAGAGTTGCCAAGAGGAAGGAATGCAGGTGTTCAGTTCAGTTCCATTTAATTCATTGTCACGTGTACCGAGTGTATTCGAATCCCACTTCTGACACCATGTAAATATGACATCTACACAACACGTAACTTAAGATCATCTTTAATCCACATACAGACTTAACAGCATGTTGGTTGTCACTGCCTCCTGTCTGCTACCGAACTGCTTGGCATAGGAAGTATGTGTTAATATAAATGATACAGTAAGGCGGGGTTAGTGATGCTAACCTATATATGATTGGTTGCATGCATAAACCAATCTACACCGAGGTACAGTGAAAAGCTTTTGTTGCGTGCTAACCAGCCAGCGGAAAGACAATACATGATTACAATCGTCATATTCACAGTGTGCAGATAGATAAGGGAATAATATTTAGTGCAAGATAAAGCCAGTAAAGTCCAATCAAAGATAGTCCAAGGGTCACCATAAGGTAGATGGTATTGCAGGACTGCTCTCTAGTTGTGATAGGTGGAAGGGGAGGAGGCGAGGAGAAATAGGTGCAAGTCCAGGTGGGACACAGGGGAGAGAGGGGAAGGGGAAGAAGGGTGGGGGGGCTTCTGAAATTATTTTGTTTACTTGGAAAAAACTGGAGTATTGTGTTCAATTTTGGTCACCTTGCTGTAAGAAAGATGCCATTAAGTTGGAAAGAGTGCAGTGAAGATTAACAAGGATGTTTCTGGGGCTCAAGACCCTCAGCTACAGGGCAAAGATGGACAGTCTGCAAGTTTATTCCTTGTTGTGCAGGAGGCTGAGTGATCTTGTCGAGGTATTTAAAATCATGAGTGGTATAGATCGGGTGAATGCAGTCTTTTTTTCCCCTAAGAGCTAGAGGGCATAGGTTTAAGTTGCGAGGGGAAAGATTTAATAGGTATCTGAGCATCAACTTTTTCACACAGAGGGTGAACTGCCATAGGAAGTAATTGAGGCATGTACAATAACAACATTCAAAGGACACTTGGATAGATACATGGACAGGAATGACCATATAACTATATAACCATATAACAATTACAGCATGGAAACAGGCCTTCAAGTTCGTGCCGAACACTTATTTTCCCCTAGTCCCGACTACCTGCACTCAGACCATAACCCTCCATTCCTTTCTCATCCATTGGATTTGGAAACATATGGGTGGCATGGTGGCGCAGCAGTAGTGTTGCTGCCTTACAGCGCTTGCAGTGCCGGAGACCCAGGTTTGATCCCGAATACAGGTGCTGTCGAGATGGAATTTGTACATAGAAACATAGAAACATAGAAAATAGGTGCAGGAGTAGGCCCTTCGGCCCTTCGATATGATGATGGCTGATCATCCAACTCAGTATCTTGTACCTGCCTTCTCTCCACACCCCCTGATCCCTTTAGCCACAAGGGCCACATCTAACTCCCTCTTAAATATAGCCAATGAACTGGCCTCAACTACCTTCTGTGGCAGAGAATTCCACAGATTCACCACTCTGTGTAAAAAATGATTTTTTCTCATCTCGGTCCTAAAAGACTTCCCCCTTATCCTTAAACTGTGACCACTTGTTCTGGACTTCCCCAACATCGGGAATAATCTTCCTACATCTAGCCTGTCCAACCCCTTAAGAATTTTGTAAGTTTTTATAAGATCCCCCCTCAATCTTCTAAATTCTAGCGAGTACAAGCCGAGTCTATCCAGTCTTTCTTCATAAGAAAGTCCTGACATCCCAGGAATCAGTCTGGTGAACCTTCTCTGTACATATCTCTTATGTGGAATCTTGTCAAAAGCCTTCTGAAAGTCCAGATATAACACGTCCACTGGTTCTCCCTTATCCACTCTACTAGTTACATCCTCGAAAAATTCTGCTAACCCCTCTTTAATAACTGACTCTAGCATTTTCCCCACTACCGATGTTAGACTAACTGGTCTGTAATTCCCCATTTTCTCTCTCCCTCCCTTTTTAAATAGTGGGGTTACATTAGCTACCCTCAATCCTCAGGAACTACTCCAGAATCTAAAGAGTTTTGAAAAATTATCACTAATGCATCCACTATTTCTGGGACTACTTCCTTAAGTACTCTGGGATGCAACTTATCTGGCCCTGGGGATTTATCGGCCTTTAATCCATTCTCCCCGTGACCGCGTTGAGTTTTCACTGATGTCTTCGGTTTCCTCCCACACTCCAAAGACGTACAGGTTTGTAGATTAATTGGCTTGGTGTATGTATAAATTGTGTAAATGTGTAAATTGTTCCTTGTGTGTGCAGGATAGCGGGGATCACTGGTCGGTACGGACTCAGAGTGCCAAAGGGCCTGTTTCCGTGCTGCATCTCTAAACTAAAAACTAAACTAAACTAAAAGGCTTGTTTCCTATGTATCTCTAACCCTGTATCTCTAAAGTAAACTAATACTCACCCTGATTGCCATGGAAGGATCTCACGGGAATCAGGAGCACATTGCATCAGTTTGTTGCTTTCATCGTTATTTAAAGGAATTTAAAAGAACTCAGTGCTGAGATTGGAAGACCTGACCGGATAGGACACCAAACTCTTCATACATAAGGTCAAATTCATAATTCTTTGGAAATCTTTTAGGACCGAGATGAGAAAAACATTTTTCACTCAGAGAGTGGTGAATCTCTGGAATTCTCTGCCACAGAAGGTTGTTGAGGCCAGTTCATTGGCTATATTTAAGAGGGAGTTAGATGTGGCCCTTGTGGCTAAAGGGATCAGGGGATACGGAGAGAAGGCAGGTACAGGATACTGAGTTGGATGATCAGCCATGATCATATTGAATGGCGGTGCAGGCTCGAAGGGCCAAATGGCCTACTCCTGCACCTATTTTCTATGTTTCTATGTTTCTATAAGGGATAGTAGTAGAATTAGGCCATTCAACCCATCAAGTCTACTCCACCATTCAATCAGGTGGAACCTGAGAGGAACCCATATATTCGAAAAACCGGCAATAAGAACTAATGCAAAACTCCATTGTGTTACAGCAAAGGGTGTTAGTCTCTGGAATAACTGCCATGATGAGCTGAAAAAATGTAATACTCTATTCAAACTAAAAACACTCTTCAGAAACAAAAGATTGAATGGTTATTGTATAAACAAAAGATTGAATGGTTATCAGTATTGATGTGGCTAGAGAACTGGCTGGCAAACAGGAAGCAAAGAGTAGGAGTAAACGGGTCCTTTTCACAATGGCAGGCAGTGACTAGTGGGGTACCGCAAGGCTCAGTGCTGGGACCCCAGCTATTTACAATATATATTAATGATCTGGATGAGGGAATTGAAGGCAATATCTCCAAGTTTGCGGATGACACTAAGCTGGGGGGCAGTGTTAGTTGTGAGGAGGATGCTAGGAGACTGCAAGGTGACTTGGACTGGCTGGGTGAGTGGGCAAATGTTTGGCAGATGCAGTATAATGTGGATAAATGTGAGGTTATCCATTTTGGTGGCAAAAACGGGAAAGCAGACTATTATCTAAATGGTGGCCGATTGGGAAAGGGGGAGATACAGCGAGACCTGGGTGTCATGGTACACCAGTCATTGAAGGTAGGGATGCAGGTGCAGCAGGCAGTAAAGAAAGCGAATGATATGTTGGCTTTCATAGCAAAAGGATTTGAGTATAGGAGCAGGGAGGTTCTACTGCAGTTGTAAAGGGTCTTGGTGAGACCACACCTGGAGTATTGCGTACAGTTTTGGTCTCCAAATCTGAGGAAGGACATTATTGCCATAGAGGGAGTGCAGAGAAGGTTCACCAGACTGATTCCTGGGATGTCAGGACTGTCTTATGAAGAAAGACTGGATAGACTTGGTTTATACTCTGTAGAATTTAGGAGATTGAGAGGGGATCTTATAGAAACTTACAAAATTCTTAAGGGGTTGGACAGGCTAGATGCAGGAAGATTGTTCCCGATGTTGGGGAAGTCCAGGACAAGGGGTCACAGCTTAAGGATAAGGGGGAAATCCTTTTAAAACCGAGATGAGAAGAACTTTTTTCACACAGAGAGTGGTGAATCTCTGGAACTCTCCGCCACAGAGGGTAGTTGAGGCCAGTTCATTGGCTATATTTAAGAGGGAGTTAGATGTGGCCCTTGTGGTTAAGGGGATCAGAGTGTATGGAGAGAAGGCAGGTATGGGATACTGAGTTAGATGATCAGCCATGATCATATTGAATGGCGGTGCAGGCTCGAAGGGCCGAATGGCCTACTCCTGCACCTAATTTCTATGTTTCTATGTTTCTATGTTATGAGCTGGACTAGTGATTTTCTTTTCTGTTTGGTTATTTCTTGTTGGTGGACTGTTCAACAGATTCTGGGTCCATTTGTTCCCATTATTCTGTTTTTCCATGAAAATGTATAGAAAATAAGAAGGGGATTGGACCAGAAAAGTTTTCTTACCCATTTTGAACATGAACGATATTATTTGTATTATTTGAGTTACTTATTTGTTTGTTTTCCTTTGTGTTTTATTTTATTTTTTTTATTGCTTACAAGTTTATTTGTGTTTGTATTTTTTAACATGTTCTATAAATTAATAATAATTAAAAAAAAAAAAAAAATCATGGCTGATCTATCTCCCCCTCCTAACCCCACTCTCCTGCCTCCTCACCATGACCTCTGACACCCGTACTAATCAAGAACCTATCTATCTCTGCCTTATAAAAATATCCATTGATTTGGTCTCCACAGTCTTCTGCGGCTATGAATTCCACAGATTCACCGCCCTCTGACTAAAGAAATGTATCCTCATCTCCTTCCTAAAAGGACGTCCTTCAATTCTGAGGCTATGACCTCTAGTCCTCGACTCTCCCACAAATGGAAACATCCTCTCCACGTCCACTCTATCCAAGCCTTTCACTATTTTGTATGTTTCAATGAGGTCCCCCTCATTCTTCTACACTCCAGTGAGTACAGGCCCAGTGCCGACAAACGCCCATCCTAGGTTAACCTAATCATTCCTGGGACCATTCTTACAAACCTCCTCTGGACCCTCTCCATATAACAACAATAACCATATAACAATTACAGCACGGAAACAGGCCATCTCGGCCCTACAAGTCCGTGCCGAACAACTTTTTTTCCCCTTAGTCCCACCTGCCTGCACAACTTTTTTTCCCCTTAGAATTTCATCCTAATCTCCTTCCTAAAGGAACGCCCTGTCTGAGGTTATGACCTCTGGTGGCTCCACCAGCATTGGCTGCATCACCAACATTCTTTCTGTCCTTTCTTCTTTTTGGTATTTTTAGTATGTGTTAAAAAGTATGTTTTAGTGTTCCTTGGTTTGTTTTTTGTGGGTGGGGGGGGGGGGGTTGGGGGGAATTTTTTTTTCAATCTCTTACCTAGACGGAGACGCGATGTATTTCCGTATTGTATCTCTGTCCCCACTGTGGCTTAACATCGTGGAGTTGGTGGCCTTTCCTGGAGACCGACGGGCGCTCCAAACTGCAGGAGTCTGCGGGACTGCACATCGCAGAGCTTGCGATCCCTTTGCTGGGGATCCAAGCTCCAACTGCGGGGCCTGTAGACTTTAACATCGTGAAGCCCGCGGTCTCTGGTAAGAAGAGGCCGACTCGGGAGCTCCATGTCGCGGACAGTGTTTCAACCGCCCCGACGTGGGAGTTTCGTTCACCCCGATGGGGGCTTCGATCGTTGGCTGCGGGAGCTTTGATCGCACAGACTACAGATGGTTTGACTGCCCCGACCACGGGACAACAAGAGGAAGAAGATTGAACTTTATTGCCTTCCATCACAGTGAGGAATGTGGAATCCACTGTGATGGATGTTTATGTTAACTTTTATATGGCTATGTGTGTCTTGTTGCTTTTCACTTAGTATGGCTGTATGGTAACTCAAATTTCACTGTCCCTTAATTGGTACATGTGGCAATAAACTGACCTTGAAACCTTCTTTCTAGACTCTCCCACTAGTGGAAGCATCCTCTCCGCATCCACTCTATCCAGGCCCTTCATTATTCGGTAAATTTCTATGAGGTCCCCCTCATCCTAAACTCCAGCGAGTACAGGCCTATTCTCCATGGAAGTCAAACAACTTCATGAAAGGTTGCAATAGTGAGAAGGAGTAAAATGTGTAAAAAAGAACTGCAGATGCTGGTTTAAATCGAAGGTAGACACAAAATGCTGGAGTAACTCAGCGGGTGAGGCAGCATCTCTGGAGTGAAGGAATGGGCGACGTTTCAGGTCGAGGAAGCCTGAAGAAGGGTCTCAACCCGAAACGTCCCCCAATCCTTCTTTCCAGAGATGCTGCCTCACTCGCTAAGTTACTCCATCATTTTGTGAGAAGGGATAACATGGGGTTGGAAGAAGAGAGATAGGAACCATCCATTAGTACTGCATCTAGTCATAGATACCTGCCTATTCCTATCCAAGTGTCATTGCCTCAGTGGCAGAGGCATAGGAGGGTGAAATGGTGTTTAGGAAGAAACTTGACAATGGTAGAACGGGCAATAGTAAGAGGAACTTCCGCAAGAAAGCAAAATAGAGAGGGACTGAGCTCCACAAACATGGCAGAGACTGGGGAAAGCTTTACGCGGTCAGGATTGAAAGACCTTCTCCTTTGTTCCGGGGATCTTGTGTTAAATGGATCCAAAATTGCTGCATTCAATGAACAAGGTACTTTAATGTTACAATGAAGTTACAATGTTACAATTTCAGTTTCACTGTACATGTATAGTGACAATAAATGGCATATCTAATTAATCGGCTGTCAGGACACAGTGGCAAAACGTCATCAGATCATTAACCTCACCATGCATTAAAATGCAAAATCAGCGATGCCAAGCCTGCTTATAGTAAGCAGAATCAGCTGGGTTTTTTTTTTTTAAAAAGGTTACTTTCAGTCTTGGAGAATTGTGGGTCCAGTTTGGAGCTTGTTTCATTCCATATAACCATATTACCATATAATAATTACAGCACAGAAACAGGCCATCTCGACCCTACAAGTCCGCGCCGAACAACGTTTTTCCCTTAGTCCCACCTGCCTGCACTCATACCATAACCCTCCATTCCCTTCTCATCCATATGCCTATCCAATTTATTTTTAAATGAAACCAATGAACCTGCCTCCACCACTTCCACTGGAAGCTCATTCCACACAGCCACCACTCTCTGAGTAAAGAAGTTCCCCCCTCATGTTACCCCTAAACTTCTGTCCCTTAATTCTGAAGTCATGTCCTCTTGTTTGAATCTTCCCTATTCTCAAAGGGAAAAGCTTGTCCACGTCAACTCTGTCTATCCCTCTCATCATTTTAAAGACCTCTATCAAGTCCCCCCTTAACCTTCTGCGCTCCAGAGAATAAAGACCTAACTTATTCAACCTTTCTCTGTAACTTAGTTGTTGAAACCCAGGCAACGTTCTAGTAAATCTCCTCTGTACTCTCTCTATTTTGTTGACATCCTTCCTATAGCCACTTATTTACTGCTTTTCTCTTAAATAAAAGTGGCTAAGTAAAACAGTTATGAACACTGCTCCCATCAACCATCATCTCTGCACCCATCAACCAACATCTCTGCTCCCATCAACCAACATGCTCTGCTTTGGAAGGGTACATTTAGGGTGGTACAATGGCACAGCGGTAGAGCTCCTACCTTTCAGCGCCGGAGACCCGGGTTCAATCCTGATTACCAGTGTTTGTACGCTCTCCCCGTGACCTGCGTGGGTTTTCTCCGGGTGCTCCGGTTTCCTCCCACACCCCGTGGACCTACAGATTTGTAGGTTAATTGGCTTTGATATCAATGCAAAATTGTCCCTTGTGTGTGTAGGGATAGTATTAATGTGCAGGGATCGCTGGTCGGCGCGGACTCAGTGGGCCGCAGGGCCAGTTTCCACGCTGTATCTCTAAGCCAAACTAGGCTAAACTAAAGGGGTGGGACTGCCAGCATATCACAAGAAACATGCTGGTAGCAAGTTAACCATGCAATGGAGTGTGTAGGCAGGAACCACAGATGGTGGAGACACAAAATGCTGGAGTAACTCAGCGGGACGGGCAGCATCTCCAGAGAAAAGGAATAGGTGACATTCCGAGTCGAGACCCTTCTTCAGAGGGAGGGTCAGGGGAGAGGGAAACTGGAGATATGGAAGAGTACAAAGAGAATGTAAGAACCAACAGATAAAAGAAGACAATGATCAAGCATGATCCCATACTCCAAAGACGTACAGGTTTGTAGGCTAATTGGCCAGGGTACAATTGTAAATTGTCCCGAGTGAGTGTTAATGTGCGGGGATCGCTGGTCGGTGTGGACTCGGTGGGCCGAAGGGCTTTTTTTCCCGAGCATTCCGTACCTCTAAACTAAACTAAACTAAATGCACAATGGTTCATTTATGGCTGAGGGGAAGGTGGCAACAAGCCGTACAAACAGTAACATTAATCAGGAAAGTGAAATTAGTGGGAGAATTAGGGTGGGTTTCTTTTGAATGGCAGTTCTATTTATTTCTCTTTCTGCAACTCTGGTGGGGAACCTAACTCTGTTGTCTCTCCATCTATGCATTCAGCCAGCTAAGGCACTGATTCCTCAAATACCATGCTGATTTGTTGCTACCCATACTTTTTTTCACCTTAGTTTCCCTTGTCAAGTCATTATATTTTACTCTTCATTCTGCAACAGCCAAGGAGATTATGATGGGGATGTATTGCACCACAGCCATCTCTTATCATTTGGGTCAAGGTGTCAACATCCTCCGGTGTGTTCCCTGTCACCTCAGTTGTTCCAGAATCTTATGGCTCAAGTATTGTTTTAGAAGTTCTGAAATGTTCCGTTCTTTTTCCTTTAGAGATACTGCTCGGAAACAGGCGCTTCACCCCACCGAGTCCACACTGAGCAGCAATCCCCGCACAATAAAGGGGCTGTCCCATTTGGGCGACATAATCCGCGAGTTCTGGCGAGTTTGCCCTCGACTCATACTCGCAGCATGGTCGACACGAGGTTATAGGAGGTCTTCGTAACTCTCCTTCATGCTCGAGAGTGGGCTCCACGGACTTGAGGCCTCACTAGGTTAGACAATAGACAATAGACAATTGGTGCAGGATTAGGCCATTTGGCCCTTCGAGCCAGCACCGCCATTCAATGTGATCATGGCTGATCATCCCCAATCAAACAGTACCCCGTTCCTGCCTTCTCCCCACATCCCCTGACTCCGCTATTTTTAAGATCCCTATCTAGCTCTCTCTTGAAAGCATCCAAAGAACCTGCCTCCACCGCCCTCTGAGGCAGAGAATTCCACACACAACTCTCAGTGAGAAAAAGTGTTTCCTCGTCTCTGTTCTAAATGGCTTACTCGTTATTCTTAAACTGTGGCCCCTGATTCTGGACTCCCCCAACATCGGGAACATGTTTCCTGCCTCTAGTGTGTCCAAGCCCTTAACAATCTTATATGTTTCAATAAGATCCCCTCTCATCCTTCTAAACTCCAGAGTGTACAAGCCCAGCTGCTCCATTCTCTCAGTATATGACAGTCCTGCCATTTGGTTCCGCACTTTGCACCGTTTTATTCAATATGTTAAAAAATGCCCGCAAGTAAAAAAAGGTTGCCATGGAAAAAATCGATACTTTTTTTACTCGTAGGTTTAGTCGTAGTAGGTTGTAGTAGGTCGGCATGTTAGTCGAGGGTAATCAAAGGTAGTCGAAGGCAGTCGTAGATAGTCTTCATCATAGTCGAAGGGAGGCCGAAAAATGTCGTCTTCACTCTCCACTATTTGGTGTCCAATTTTCATGACGCTAGTCATAGCTAATCAAAGCTGGTCTTCAACAGTCGAAGGAGGTTGAAGGATGTCTTCTACATAGTCAAAGGAGGTCTTCAATGTGTCAATTTTCAAACTCTTCTAAACACGCCAATTAGATCGCCCAAGTGGGACAGGCCCTTAACACTATCCTACACACACACTACGGACAATTTTACATTGATACCAAGCCAATTAACCTACAAACTTGTACGTCTTTGGAGTGTGGGTGGAAACCGAAGATCTCGGAAAAAAAACCAGGCGGTCGCGGGGAGAACGTGCAAACTCTGCAAAGACAGCACCCGTAGTCAGGATCCAACCCGTAGTCAGGGTCCATCAAGCGATATAAGGCAGCAACTCTACCACTGCATCATCATGCCGCCCCTTAGAGTTAGATTAGAGTCACACAGTCATAGAGACAAAGTCATACAGCATGAAAACAGCTGTATGAGGAATGCCCAACATGTCTTGAAAGCATCCAAAGAACCTGCCTCCACCGCCCTCTGAGGCAGAGAATTCCACGTCCCACATGCCAGCATTTGACCGATATCCCTCTATACCTATCCTATCCATGTACCTGTGAAACATTTAGTTTCTTCTAAATATTGCAACAGTACCTGCCATAACTACCTCCTCAGGCAGCCCGTTACATGCACTCACTACCTTTTGTGTAAAAAGATTGCTCCACAGGTTCCTATTAAATCTTTCCCCCTTCACCTTAAACCTATGACCTCTGGTTCTTGACTCCCCTACTCTGGGCAAGAGACACTGTGTGTCTACCCAATTTATTCCGCTCTCGATTGTGTACACTTCTATAAGATCACTCCTCACCCTCCTGCATTCCAAGGAATAGTCCTAGCCCACTATACCGCTCACTATAGCTCAAGTTCAAGTGAGTTTATTGTCATGTGTCCCTGTATAGGGCAATGAAATTGGCCTCAGTCCCTCAATTCATCATAATCCCAATCATAATCATACTTTATTAACCAAGTATGTTTTGCAACAAACGAGGAATTTAATTTGCCAGTCATACTAATAAATAGCAACAACACACAAAAAATACATTTTAACATGGACATCCACCACAGTAACTCCTCCACATTCCTCATTGTGATGGAAGGTGAAAAAAAAGTTAAATCTCTTCCCTTCTTTGTTCTCCCGTGGTGGGGGGCCTCAAGCCTTCCATTGACGGGACGATCTTGACTCCCGTAGCCGGCGGTCGGGGTCTCTGCGTCGGGGTTATCAAGCTCCTGCATCGGGGGATGTCAGCTCTCCGCGCCGGGCGATGGACCCCAGGTCGGGGCTGGTCGAACCTTCTGCAACCTTGGAGCTTCCTGACATCGGCCTCTACCCGAGACTGCGAGCTCCTCGTTGGTGAAATCCGCAGGCCACGGTTGGAACGTCGATCCCAGACAAGTCATGGAAGCATCCTCATTAATCTTCTCTGCTCCCTCTCCAACTTGACAACATCTTTCCAATAACTCGGTGCCCAATACTGAACAAGGTACTCCAAATGTGCTCTCACCAACGTCTTAAACAACTGCAACTCCCCAACTTTTATTTTCAGTATTCTGAACGATGAAGGGCAAAGTGTCCAAGGATTTTTCAACCACCCTGTGATGCCACTTTCAAGGAACCATGCACCTGCACTCCTAGATCCCTCTGCTCCACAGCATTTCCAAGAGCTTCAACCATGCACTGTGTAGGTGCTGCCCACGTTCAACTTCACAAAATGCAACACCTCACATTTCTCTGTATAAAACTCCAACAGCCATTCCTCAGCCCACCTGCCCCAACCGATCAAGATCCTGTGCAATTTTTCACAACCATCTTCACTATCTGCAACTACCGACTTTTGTGTCGTCTGCACTCTGCCCTGCTTTTGTCTCGTTATCTGCTCCCTTGAACCCCTCAGATGCCGTTCCCCTCCCTCACCCACTGCATGGCCCTTCATTGACTGGTGACACTCCTTCTCTGGATGCCCATTGATTTTAAAAATTAGTTGTATCCTCATCAGCCTGAAGCAGGGAACATATTTTCTGGTTTGAAGACTGCCCTGCAGTATTTTACTTCGGAGTCACGTGAGTGACTACGTGAAGAACCCGCCAGGACGCATGCGTGTCATATCGTCTATCGCATTGCGTGATGACTGGCAGGTTGGATGTGATTCACCTGCCAGCAACAGACCTGAGGAAAGTTTTTTTTAAACTTTTCAGGTTAAATCTTCTTGCAGGAACCCTTACTTGGAGGTTCTGCTAAAAGTTCGGGGCAAAGTCGGGGCGGAGGGGAGACCCCAGTCTCGAACTTCAGGGAACCCCGGTCACGGGGTATCCCGCCCACGGACCTAGGCGCTTGGAAGACCGCGGAATGCGGGTAGCGAGCGACGGTGGATTCACCTTTGAGCCGCTGGCGGTAGAACCAGCGGCTTCATATTGGTGGAGAACCCGCTCCAGAGACCGCGGAACAAGGGGAGCGGGTGGCGGTGGATTCGCCTTCGAGCCGCTGGCGGTGGAGCTAGTGGCTTCATATTGGAGCCGGAGGCACCTGGACAACCCACTCCATAGACCGGGGATGCGAGGAGTGGACGGCAGTAAGTTGCTACTGAGCCGCTGGCAAAAAAACCAGCGGCTTCATATCCCCCCCCCCCCCCCACGAAGCAGGATTACCCCCCCCACCCCCACGAAGCAGGACATCCCCCCCCGACTTTGTAACGCAACTATCCCTTTTATAGGGACCGTGGGGATATCCCGGCTGCAGTTACTGCGGGGATACCCAGATCAGGGGGGAGGGGGGGAAGCCCCGACTGGAGAACATCGCGGAGAAGCCCTGCTATAAGGGACAGCGGAGAGAAAGCTCGGGGGAGAAATACCCGCAATGGAAGCCTTTCTACAAGGACCACAGAGGGAACCCCAGCTGTAACAAACTACGACCACGAGACCAGACTCAGGAGGAGCTTAGCCCCTGCAGCAGAAAGTTTAAAAAGGACATGCAGGTAAATTCCTTACTCGAAGGTCGTTTTATGCTATTTAGTGAGAATATGTTACAGGAATGGACCACATCCAGACTGACTGTGGAGGACCGCGGAACTGCGGGCAGTCAGCAGCGGTAGACTGCACCTGGATCGCTATTGATCTGCAGTCTCCGACCTGGCACCAGCACAGTCGGAATCGACACCACAGACTGGCGGGAAAGCCAAGCAGAAGTCGGACAGGCCGAAGACTCGGACGAGTCGGGCTGTGAAGACTCACCGCCGGCGGGAGCAACTGTGATCGCATATCCCGCATGGAGCGGTTGATGGAGCAGAAGCTCCAATGTGACATGCTCCGGTATATGGAGTCTAGTCACCATGGGGCCCTAGGACGCCTATGGCAGCACCATATTGAGGGCTGCATAATGCATCTCCCTCGACAGAGGGGAGCATTAGGAGTCACTTCTGGGCTGACTCTGAAGACAGGGGTTTGGCTGAAGATACCACAAGTGTGCAGGGGGTGCAGGAACAACACAACCAGCAGCAGGAGCTCGACAAGGGCCATCGGGCTCAGGAAGGCCACATCATCACACAAGACCTAACTTCTCCGGCGGCAGTACCCCTATGCACCCACCAGCAAACCACGATGCACTGAAGCTGGTGAAAGCTTGAAGGCCGTACAAACAGAACAAAGGTCTTTTTTAGGCCATAGCCCAGAACGGCCATCCTGAAAGATGCGCCAACCCCGTACTCAAGCTCCTCTACCTCCCAGGAGCAGAAGAGCAAAATCAAGCACACATGGTTGAGGCAGCTCCTAGGTCGGATTGCATAAGTCCTCCCATCCGGATAAAGGTATGGAGCCACATCGATGACGTCTCCCATCACGGATACAAGTTAGTAATCGTAAACTGGTTTGAATATTTACACTGGTTTGGGATAACATAAGATTAATTTATACTGCACAACAGGTATGGTGGAGTTTGCCTTTCAAGACAGGCTCACAATATGGGATGTGGACTGATCAATGTCAACAGCCTCAACCCACATGTGCAGTTTAGACATTTCTGAATAACTTCCATGTGATCATTTCCTTTCACAGAAGATATTTGAAATTTAACTGCTTCGGCAATAATACACTCAGTAGGGTTGCAAAATGGGCCAACTTCAGTTTCCAGATTATTATTAAATCACTACAATCAGTGCTTTGACTGCACAGAGCTAACAAATAAGTGGCTTGCCCAATCTGGATGATATTGAACATACTGTATTTTACTAAATTAGCCTTATCAGCTACTTAGCTATATTTGAGAAATTGAGGTTCTCACCCATCCAGTTAAATTCAAATTAAGTTGATACCAAATGAAACTATTGATTATTGGGATACAATCAAACCATTTATTTGTCTGGGATCAGCTCTGAGACAAAAGATTAGACCTCTGCTATTCTCAGCTGAAACTAACAAGGTCACAATGATGGACGAACAGTATTCAGCGTTGCTCCACTAAAAACCTCTCATCTGTAAATCTTCAGTCATTTCCAAACTGATGCTATTGCCCAAAGATGGGAAATCTACTAATACCATCTCTAGTTACGGAGGCAGATGGGATTAGTATGAGTTATCAAGTGTTCAGTTATGGTATCAACTGCCAATGGACACAAGGTGCATTTTGTGCATTAAAGGGCATGTGGATATGCATAACCTGCATGCACAAGTCCAAGGTGACACACTTTGGTGGTGGTATATGTTAATCACAAAGGTACAATCAAATCAAAGTATCCGGTGATAGTTTTACCTAACCGCATTTAGTACTGGTGTATTATCATGCAAAATCAATGACAACACAGAATGAATGTGTGATTACAAAGCATTTAATAACATTGTGAATCGATGGAACACTAACGATTGAAATGCTTGCATCCAGGTTCAATCAACAGTTGCAAAAAATACGGCATATTAGTGGCAAAGGGTGCATTCTTGCTACACAAGGGAGGAATGTTCTTTATATCTTCCTCCATTTGGCCTCAATAGACGGGTCTTGCAAAATTCAGCAAGATTCCCGCTTCCAGGTTTCATAGTCCCTGCCTGGGTTATATACCCATGATTCCCGCTGATGTGGGGAATGAGCATAAAACCACACATGGTTATTTCCAGATAAAAAAGATGCTGGTTCAGTTGTGATGTTGAAACCATCCTCTGCAAGATATAATTAATTCATAGACTTACAGACTCTGAGAGGCCGTTTCCTGCGGCTCGGGTTGTCTAACCATAAGCATTAGGAGTACCCACTGCAGATTGCAGGGATAGCACCAAATAGCAACAAACCGAATAGGAGATGGGAAGTATTGTTTATTCTTCATTACGTTTAACTCAGCACGGATGACTGACACGTTAAAATTCAGTTTTATGGGATTATAACCAAGTTAAAATTCCATTTACTGTGCTTGAAGTACCTCCTCATCATTTGGCTGCGGAGAATATAAACCACTCTTTCCGGTCTTACCCTCTGACGTCTAGATTATGAAGGGTATCGTCAACTAAAAACCTCCTAGGCCTAGGGACGCAGAGATATGGGTTGTTAACATTGTGCTACATCACTTCGCTGATAGGCACCGGCAACATCCTTGTCCTTGGTCAAACTCACGTACTAGTGGTTATGCCATGGCATTGAGTACAGCGCTACGGGTCCAGTCATTGCTACGCTGGATAGAATGATCATATCTGCGGGCTATAATAACATGTTTTGTTTATGATTAGTCAAGCAGAGTAGACAGGGACACAGACCAAACTAGATGTTGCATATCCCAAGGACCTTGGGTTGCGTGTGATCACGCATCTACACCAGTATGTCAAGGTCCCTAAGAGCCTTATAGACTCTGACTAGCAATATTGTTAGTTACATAAAACCTCGTTAGAAGGAATCACTACAAACCTTCTCCAGAGGGTTAAATGTGTCTGGCATATACAGGAGTGTACATTGAAATTGAGTCCCACTCTACCAGGACCGCTATACCTCAGCAGCAGGGTTATGGACCACATCCTAGCTGCTGCAGGATGGTCAAACTATTAATCTGTACAAATATTCAGAATAAACCCATTGCCAGATCGGGGGTATTTGCCAACTCTATGTTAGGTATGGTTCATACTTCCTCCAGGTTGAGGGAGGTTACGATTCCCACTATTGTTCATTAATAGCATCAACATGTCTATATCTATGTCATGTCTGAATGCTATATTAATTTCACTCATCATTGGCCCACTTATGCTGTGTATGACGCCTGGACTCGTTTCCACGGCATGAAATCACACAGCTTTAAAATCTTCACGTAGTCACTCACGTGACTCCGAAGTAAAATAGTAAGATTAATCGAGAACTTACCAGTTTGAAGTTTGATCTTTATTTTATGAGGAGTAACGTTGAGGGATTATGTGCCCTCCGCTCCCACCCTCGATCATAAAGTTCAACTGGTATCCTATTTCTCTAATCTTACTATGTTCAGTTAATTTACTGTTATCTGTGATTTCACACCACTGCTGTGAAGATTGACACGCATGCGTCCTGGCGGGTTCTTCACGTAATCCCTCAACGTTACTCCTCAGAAAATAAAGATCAAACTTCAAACTGGTAAGTTCTCGTTTAATCTTACTATTTTCTCCAACAGAACATCCTATCTACCATCTGCTGGGCAGTAGAGATGAACTCTTGCTGTAAGGTGAAATTGTATTCAATAGTCTTAAATCTACTGTATATTATTAAGTTCAGTTTAGTTTCGTGATACAGCATGGAAACAGGCCCTTTGGCCCACTGAGTCCGTGCCGACCAGCGATCCCCCGCACACTAACGCAATCCCACAAACACCAGGGAAATTTTAATTTATCCCAAGCCAATTAACCAACACACCTGTACGTCTTTGGAGTGTGGGAGGAAACCGAAGATCCCACGCGGTCACGTACAAACTCCGTACAGACATCACCCATAGTCGGGATCGAACCCGGGTTGTAAGCGCTGTAAGGCAGCAACTCTACCGCTGCGCCACCGTGCCGCTGATGTACATTCTATCTATCCGTCATATTTATCTGTGAAGAATATGAAGTGGCTGTGAAATGCTTAGGGAGTTTCATGGAACGAAAAGGTTTATTCTTCAATTTTCTCGATATAAACAATTAAACAAAAGGTAAAACAAATGACTAGGAGAATAACACCCCAGCAGATGTAATACATTCTGGAAGGTTTAAAAAACCCATAGATAGGGAATTGTGGATCCTGTTTGAATTTAACATAGAGTGACATATTTAACAAAGGATAGCTAGCCAACCATTACAACAGGACCCAGACACTTTGCACTGTGGAAGGATCACTGTATATTGGAGAATTACATGGGTTAGCTTTCAACTTGCCACCTGGGTATCAAACCAAAAAATACAAGAGGAGCAATGGAGAAGCAATGGGTTTGAATTCTAAGGCACACAAAAAAGCTGGAGAAACTCAGCGGGTGCAGCAGCATCTATGGAGCAAAGGAAATAGGCAACGTTTCGGGCCGAAACCCTTCTTCAGACTGATCGGGGGCGGGGACAAGAAAGGAAAAAGGAGGAGGAGCCCGAAGGCTGGGGGATGGGAGGGGACAGCAGGGGGACTGAGGAAGGGGAGGAGACAGCAAGGACTAACAGAATTGGGAGAATTTGATGTTCATGCCCCCAGGATGCAGACTCCCCAAACGGAATATGAGGTGCTGTTCCTCCAATTTCCGGTGCTGCTCGCTGTGGCCATGGAGAAGACCCAGGACAGAGATGTCGGAGATGGAGTGGGAGGGGGAGTTGAAGGGTGGGGCCGCCGGGAGGTCAGCTTGGTTATTGCGGACCGAGCGGAGGTGTTCGGCGAAACGATCGCCCAACCTCCGCTTGGTCTCACCGATATAGATCTGCTGACATCTAGAGCAGCGGATGCAATAGATGGGTTTGAATTCTAAATGCTTAGATGTAGAAAGAATTACAGAGGCAGGCCAGAGGTGAGATAAGACCTCTACTGATCATAAATGGAAAATGTGTCTGACTCATGCAACTCTTTACATCAATTGCTATGATGTTCACCCCTAAATCCGTGATGTTTCCCTTTGAGTTTGTTTCTTATGACAGCCTCGCAAATTCTTCCCACAACAGAGCTCAGAATCGTGTTTCAGGAGGACGGGTGTCAGGGGATATGGACAGAAGGCAGTTGAATAGGGTTAGGAGGGAGAGACAGAACAGCCGTGGTTGGGTTACTGATTGGGGATGATCAGCCATGATCACATTGAATGGCGGTGCTGGCTCGAAAGGCCGAATGGCCTTCTCCTGCACCTATTGTTTATTGTCTATTGAATGGCTTGATGGGCCAAATGGCCTAATTCTGCTCCTATCACGTATGATCTTATGATCTTGGTATGGCATCGGGCTGAGGACCATGCAATGGAACACAGAACATATAAACATCGAACATTACGGAACAGAACTCCCCACCATCGGAGGAATCTACCGGAGACGCTGTGTCAAAAAGGTAGCTGGCACCATCAAGGACCCACACCACACTGACCATGCTCCTATTACGCTCCTCCCATGAGGAAAAATGCAGCACAGTGTCGGAATGGTAGAACTACTGCCTTAGAGTACTGGAGACCAGGGTTCGATCCTGACTACGGGTGCTGTCTGTATGGAGTTTGTACGTTCTCCCCGTGGCCTGCGTGGGTTATTTTCCGAGAACTTCGGTTTCCTCCCACACGCCAAAGACGTACTGGTTCCGGGGTTACGTCCGTGCCCGGGTGGGATTAGAAAGGGAATATGCCCTGTCTGTGGGCACCCTGGGGGAGTTTCGGGACCGCTGGGCTCCGCAGGGTGTTGAATGTATCCTCAATAAGGATTGTATCATAATTGTATAATAGTTTATTATGGATATATGTTTGTATTGTATTTATGGTGGTGGGTTCTGGCTTGTTTTATTGTAGTGTAAATATTATTTTTTAATAATTGAATAAATTTTTTGGGAAAAAAAAAAAAAAAAAAAAAAAAAAAAAAAAAAAAAAAAAAAAGACGTACTGGTTTGTGGGTTAATCTGCTTGGTATAAACGTAAATTGTCCCTAGTGTGTAGGATAGTGCTAGTGTACGGGGATTGCTGGTCGGCACGGACTCAGTGCGTTGAAAGACCTGCTTCCACCCCGTATCTCCAAACTAAACGAAAATAAACTAAAGCGCCCAGAATTATAGATATTTACCACACGGCAAGAGGCCTTGATGTCCAGGTCAGTCCAGAACAAAGTCATTTGGTCAGCTCCCACTTCCTTATTCTTGTTATGTACCCCTGTACATCAAGACGTCATCAAATGCTTTTCAAAATAGGATGCTGTTGGCTGCCTCCAGTCATGAAAACTCCATCAATCAAAAGCACGCAGGGAGGCGTATCCTGTACGGGCTCCTCCTCCACGCCCTGCATTTCCTTGCCCTGGTCCACTGCCCAGACACTACGTGGCGGTCGGTGTTGCATTCCCATCATGAGCGGGGCCCCTTTTGCGGGCTGGAAGAGTCTATGTATCACGTGTATATGGAGTGTGTGAGGTTGCAGCCCCAGTTCCATTATCTAAAGGGGCTGCTCCTTGCCATCTGGCTGCATTTCTCACCCACCATCCTCATCTTTGGACACCCTGTGCGTAAGGGAGAGGGTAGCGCTGAAGATGTCCTGGTTGGGTTGCTCCTGGCCCTGGCCAAGCTGGCCATCCGCGAGTCACGGCGCCAGGCGGAAGAGAGCTCTGCACGAACCAGCTGCCTGCCCCTTTTCCGGGGTTACGTCCGGGTCCGGGTTGTACTATAGAGGGACTAGGTCCTGTCGACGGGCAGCCTGGCGCATCCGGGACCGCTGGGCACCGCGGTGGGTTGAATGCATCCTTGACAAGGATTGTAACATAGTTGTACAGTAGTATATTTAGTAGATTTATTTGTCTTGTATTTTGCTGGTGGGTTCTGTTTTAGTTTTATTGTGTTGTAAATAATGTTTCAATTATATGAATAAATATTTTTGATTTTGATTTTAAATCAATCAAAAGCACAGAGGTTGTTTTTTGTAAAGGCCTCAAGAAAGAAACATATTGGTACTGGTGACAGAAAATTGATCAGCAGAAGTGACCTCAACCTTCATGATTGCAACCTTGTAACCTAGGTTTGTCAGTGGTAGCATCTGAGGTTGCGGCAGAGACTTCTGAGGTCTGGCCTCCCAGCAGGCACATACCGTGAGTAATTACTCAGGGTAGGCAGTCAGTCGGCTTTTAAATTAAATTAAATTAAAATAAATTAAACCGCGCATGCGCAGATTGTTCACTCCGTAAAATAAAAAATAAAAATAAAGGCAGTAACAATTCTATTTGCCCAAGGGCTTCCTAGTCTCCTTTATTCTTAATTACTGAATGGGTGGGGGGTGAAGGGTGATGGCAGGTGGAGAGATAGTGGGAAAAACGGGAGTACAGGGAAAAGTTGAATCAGTTGCCATCTTATTGAATGACAACACTTGTTCAAGGGACCAATTGGGGGGAGAGTTCCTTTCACAGTGTGTGGAGAGTCTGTGCCAGGGGTTAAAGTTGTGGGGAGGGCAGGAGCGTTGAGAAGGAGGGTGTCGGGGATAATGCCAGTAACTCACTCACTCACCGCTGCTGCGGCGCTCCGGATGCGGAGCCACCGCATTGTAGCCGGGGATAGAAGAAGCTCGGGAGCTGCGAGCGGCCGCCGGACCCTACAGCACAACTGGCCGCCACTTCAGCTCCTTCTGCCGGCCCGCTCACCTCTACCAGTGCTCTCCGTCTGAACACCTCTCACCTGCCGCTCGTTCATGTCAGCCGCTTCCTGCAAATCCTTAAATTCCCACAGCCGAGTAACCTCAATCGTGCTGTCGGAATTGAAGGATTTGCGGGAAGCGGCTGACATGAGTGAGGCCAGCGAGCGGCAGGAGAGAGGTTTTTAGACGGAGAGCTGCCAGAGGTGAGCGGGGGCCGGCAGAAGGCGCTGAGGTGGCGGCTGGTTCCGCTGTCCGGCCCGGCACCGCTCACAGCCACGCAGCTGCTTCTGCCCCCCACCACCCCACCCCCCGCCTCAATGCAGTGGCTCCGTGCAAGGAGCATCGCAAGTGGCAAGCTCCCGACCCCTCCTTCACAACATTTGTGCCCTCCCCACAACTTTAACCCGAGCCAGACTCCCCAAATGCTGTGAAAGGAGCTCTTCCCCCACCCCACACCCCTGGAAATACGGTATTTAAAAACATAAAGCACCAAGAAATGTACTTACCACATTATTGGTACACAAACTCCATTCTTCTCTCTCTTTTTCCTAAGATACACTTAAAACAATGACAATCCATATTTGAAAACCCCACCAAGAAACTAGCGCTGCACCTGCGCAGTGCTGCAAAGGCAGAATTTCAGCTGCCTTCAGCCCCGCTTGAAATTGACGGCTCGAAGCAGCGCTGACGGCACGTGGGCTGCACTGATCTTCAAGGGTTACAAGCGCTGCGGTTGAAAGGCACGGAGAATTATGTTTACCTAAGAGATCGATCTCTTAGATAGGCATAATTCTACCATGCCTTTACTATTTATATTTAGTTATTACCATTTTATAATTTTAGTCAGGGTAGGCAGAGCCTACCTTGCCAACCCTGATGGCAAGTGCCTGCCCCCCAGCTGTCTGTGAAATTTAAAACCAACCCCACCACATCCCATTCAAGTCCCATCTAAGCCAGAAGATTTTTTTTTACAAATCCCTGCCAGCACATCTTTGGACTGGGCCAGTGCGAGCATTGCTACTGATTTTGGAAGGATGAGTTTAGAAGGATGAGGGGTACCAATAGGATACAGTTTGCTGGAGTAACACAGCAGGTCAGGCAGCATCTCTGGTGAAAATGGGTAGGTGACTTTTTATGTTGTAACCCTTGTTCAGACTGATTCCTTCAGAATGACTAAAAATATGTAGAGTTGATGACAATAGACAATAGACAATAGCCAATAGGTGCAGGAGTAGGCCATTCGGCCCTTCAAGCCAACACCGCCATTAAATGTGACCATGGCTCATCATCCACAATAGTACCCAGTTCCTGCCTTCTCCCCATATCCCCTGACTCCGCTATTTTCAAGAGCCCTATCTAGCTCTCTGGATAGGCACAATCTAGATGAGACACAAAAAGATGGAGTAACTCACAGGGTCAGGTTGCATCCCTGGATAAAAGGAATAGCTGACGTTTCAGATCGAGACCCTTCTTCAGAGGTTGAATAACGGTTCAAAAAAGGTCACTAAGTGCTGGAGTAACTCAGCAGGTCAGGCTGAATCTCTGGACAACATGGATAGGTGACGTTTCAAATCGAGACCCTTCTTCAGACTCGGAACATCATTTATCCCTGCACTACCGAGATGCTGCCTGACCCGCTGAGCTACTCCAGGACTATTTCTCCTTTGTTCTATTAACCAGCATCTGTTTCTACGAAGCAAAAGCCAAAGTGGATGCCCACAGGGGGAGAGGTCATGAGCACTAAGTGGATGTGAGAGTTTGACTGGTCATAGGTTTTACTCACCCTGGAGCGGGATTGATTCTATTGAAGTTGATGCAGAGAAGGAGCATCCTCTAAGCCAGTGTTCTGTCATGCATTTAATGCTGGCGATCAAGGATAAATGTCTCTCCCAACAATGCACCACAATCCCAATCATTAACCATCAACCTAGATCTTCAGGTTCTGATTTTAGCACAGTGGGTGAAACGGTATCTTCAGACCACCAGGGGCGCCGGGGAGACGGCCAGCCCTGCCGGCAGTCTGTTTGTTGTTTCATCTTTTTGTTATTTTAGCATCTGTTAAAAAAAGTTTGTTTTAATGTTATATTCGGTTTGTTTTATGTGGGGGAAGGGGGGGGGGGGGGGGGGGATTGGGGGGAAACTTTTTTTCAAGCTCTTACCTTCCCGGAGATGCGATCATTTTTCGGATCACATTCCCCGTGCTCCGCGGCCTACCATCGCTGAAGCTGGGAGCCGCCTCGGACTGTCATGACCCCCACCGCGGGGCGCGGACTTAACATCGGAGCGGATCCCTTGCCTGGGATTGCTCCCACCGCGGCCTGCGGAATTACCGTCAAGGGCTCGCAGTCTCGGGAGAGGCCGAGTCGGGAGCTCCAATGCCACAGAAGGTTCGACCAGTTCCGACGCGAGGTTTGATCGCCCGGCGCGGAGGAGCTGAACGCTTCGATGTGGAGGGCCCGAACGCTGCCGGCTACGGGAGTCAAGATTGTCCCGTCAACGGAGGCTCGATGCCCCCGACCGAAGAAGAATGAAAGGAAGAGACTTGGCTATATTTAAGAGGGTTAGATGTGGCCCTTGTGGCTAAAGGGATCAGAGGGCATGGAGAGAAGGCAGGTACAGGATACTGAGTTGGCTGATCAGCCATGATCATATTGAATGGCGGTGCATGCTCGAAGAGCCGAATGGCCTACTCCTGCACCTAATTTCTATGTTTCTATGTTTCTCTCTCTCCATCCCTCCCCCACCCAAGTCACACCAGCTTTTCATTCTAACCTAGCTACAGCTAACAATGACCGGTTTCTTTTAGCATTGCTACTTTTTGGCATATCTTTCATTCATTTGTTCCATATCTCTCTACATCATCGTCTATATCTTTCCCGTTTTCCTTTCCAGTATCTGAAGAAGGGTCCCGTCCCGAAACATCAGCCATTCTTTCTCTCCAGAGATGCCCCCTGTCCCGCTGAGTTACTCCAGCATTTTGTGTCTATCTTCGGTTTAAACCAGGATCTGCAGTTCTTTCCTGCATGGATCTTCAGTGTATTTGCCTTCAAACACAATTGTGCATAAGGCTGACCCCGCAATAATCTATAGAGTGTTGTAAAAGAAGAAAAGCAATTATAGAATGTATAAAATCAAATATTTCTATAAACCTGGAGAAGGGGTGGGGGGGAGGGGGGAGAGGGGGATCAGGTTCAATAATGAATGGTAGAATGACACCATCACCCAATATATACAACAGCCCTGCAAACACATTAGCTGAGGATAAGGAGATTTATCTTTCTTAAGCAGGTGCGGCAATGTCACAGGTGACACCTCACAACAATCCTCTTGGTGATTATGATGTACTCTGACAACAGGCTGACTCTGTCCCCTTGGAGTCCCTTAAGGAAGACACTGTATATCACGCGGTAACAAGAGGCAGTAGATCATCAGGGGCTGCAAATCTCTCACCGGTTGAATCACGAGGCAATGAGCTCAAAGGTTCACAATGAGATAGAGTGCCGCTCTCATGAACCATCGCATTGCCTTTTAGCTGCTAAACCAACCGTAAATAGCAGCCGTGGAAGCAGGTTAGCCGGTCAATCCATCTCCGTTAGAAAGGATAGCCTGAGCCCAAGAAGGGCAAATGATAAAGGCCAAATGTATTTATGTTTAAATGAGGAAAAATGTAGCAATAAGTAGAATTTCATAATAATGATTGCAGGACAAGCACTGGCATGGTAAGGAGGCTAGTGAGGCAATTTATACATGGCATAGTTCACAAGAAACTGATTTTTGCTGTTAAAAAGTACACTGAAGGGTTGGTGTGTGGTATACCTATGACTGTTCTGGCAGTAGGCCTGCCACTGTTATATTCAGCTGCGTTAAGAACTAAGTCACCAGTTGTGACTGCCTGTCTATTGAGCGCTGTGCCTCACGTGTTCTCTGGCAAGCGAATGGAAAGTACAGTGAGACTGGAACGTGTGGGGGTTGAGTTTCAGAGTGATCAGCTATTGTAGGTTGGGCAGCACAGTGAAGCAGTGGTCGAGTTGCTGCCTTATGGAGCCAGAGACCCCGGTTCGATCCCGACCACTGGTGCTTGTCTGCACGGAGTTTGCTCGTCCTCCCCCTGATCTGCATGGGTTTTCTCCAAGATCTACGGATTCCTCTCACAGTCCACAGACGTACAGGTTTGAAGGTTAAAGGCTTGGGAAAATTGTAAATAGTCCCTAGTGTGTGTAGGATAGTGTTAGGGGCTGTCCCACTTGGGCGACCTAATCCACGAGTTCTGGCGAGTTTGAGCTCGACTCTTACAGCATGGTCGACACGAGGTCGTAAGAGGTATTTGTAACTCCCCTTCATGCTCGCGAGTAGTCCCCGTGTACACGAGGCCTCAGCTAGGTCGCGGCGTATTTTTCAACATGTTGAAAAAAGCCCCCGGGTAAAAAAAGGTCGCCATGGAAAAATTAGATACTTTTTTTACTCGTCGGTTTAGTCATAGTAGGTCGTAGTAGGTTGTAGTAGGTCGGCATGTTAGTTGTAGGTAATCGAGGGTAGTCGAAGGTAGTCATAGATAGTCTTCATCATAGTCGAAGGGAGGTCGAAGGAGGTCATCTTCACTCTCCACTATTCGGTGTCCAATTTTCCCAAAGTTAGTCATAGCTAGTTGTAGCTAGTCGAAGCTAGTCTTCTACATAGTCGAAGGAGGTCTTCAACATGACATTTTTTCGAACTCTCCTAAACTCTTCTAAACTCGCCTATTAGGTCGCCCAAGTGGGACAGGCCGTTTAATGTGCGAAGAGAGCTGGTCGGCATGGACTCGGTGGGCTGAAGGGCCAGTTACCGCACTGTATCTCTACACTAAACTAAACTAAGTGCAGCTGTGGTATGGTGGGCTGGGGTGGCCAGAAGCTCCAGCCTTGGGAGATGGTGGGTGGCATTTTGGTGGAGATGTCTGATGATTTTCATAAGGGCTTTCAAAAGGTGCCACACGTGAGGCTCCTGAACAAGATAGGATCCCTTGGTATTAGAGGCGAGGTACAAGCGTGGATAGGAAATTGACTGACTGGCAGAAGGCAATCTCACATATAAGCTGGAAAGGGTGCAGAGAAGATTTACAACGATGTTGCAGGACTTGAGGCCCTCGGATACAGGGAGAGATTGAACAGGCTAGGACTTTATCCCTTGGAGCGCAGGAAGATGAGGGGTGATCTTAGGGAGGCATATACGATAATTAGAGGAATAGATAGGGTAAATGTACAGAGTCTTTTATCCAGAGTATATAGAACAACTTGCCTGGGGAGGTAGTTGAAAGTGAAAAAAAGTATTAGGCAGGAACGTGGATAGGATAGATTCAGAGAGACATGGGCCAAACGCAGGCAGGTGGGACTAGTGTAGATGGGGCATGTTGGTCGGTGTGTGAAAGTTGGGCCGAGGGGCCAGTTTCCATGCTGTATGACTATGACTCATAATTTATAATAGTAAGATTAAACGAGAACTTACCAGTTCGAAGTTTGATCTGTAATTTATGAGGAGTTACGATGAGGGATTACGTGGAGAAGAACCCGTCCAGCACGTATGTGCGACATACTTCAAAGCAGCGGTGTGGAATCACAGAAAATACAATAATTGAAATAAACATAGTAAAGAAAAGGAGAACTTAAATACCAGTTGATCTCTATAATTGAGGATGGGAACGGAGGGCACGTAATCCCTCATCGTAACTCCTCATAAAATACAGATCAAACTTCGAACTGGTAAGTTCTCGTTTAATCTTACTATTTTACTTCGGAGTCACGTGAGTGACTACATGAAGACTTTAAAGCTCTGTGATTTCAAACCGTATAACAGTTCATACTTCACTCACTGCCGAAGTCATGCGAGGGAGGAAGTATGTTATCGTAATCAACCATGAATCTGTTTGTAAAACAATAATGGTATTTATTAAACAATTACAAAAATAAAAATTGCTCCTCCGGGCTTAAATTATATATTTGCAGATTCTAACACTCTTTCTGCAAACAATACAGGTTCTGCCAGTGGCTTTTTATAGAATGTTTTCTCCCTAGACCACCCCGCTGTAGCCAGGATGTGGTCCATAGGCACGTCCATCCCCTTAGCCGCCAATGTTGATGCTGCCCTGGTGGAGTGAGATGTATACACGTTAGTATTTACTCCAGCAGCTCCCAGTACCTGCTTGAGGCATCTTGAGATAGTTTGGCTCGTCACCCGACCATGAGGTTTCTTGTGGCTGACCCATAGGCTTTTTCTCTCCCTCGGGGACCTCCTGTTGTGTTGATGTAATTTAGTAAGTGGGTCATGACACATAACCGTGGGTCAGGTGGGTATGCCCGGAAATCCATAATTCGGCCTGATGTTCCTGGCCTGCTCTGTTTGACCAGCTCCTGAATGGTGAATGGGACACGGTCTGGTCTTATAACCATATTATCCAATCTTAGTAAATGGAGGGACTGGACTCTTTGTGCTGAGCCAAGTGCCATCAGCATGACCGTCTTCAGGGTTAGCTGTTCCAGGGTGAAGGACCTGGCTGGTGACCATCCCCTTAGGTATGTCAGGACCACACTGACATCCCAGATTTGGGTGTACCTAGGTCTAGGGGGATTAGAGTTGAATAATAATAATAATAATAATAATAATCTTATTTATATAGCACATTTTTAGTCAACTTGCATTGACCCCAAAGTGCTTCACATAATTACATTACATTCACACACAGGCAAAGGTGGGTGAAGTGTCTTGCCCCAAGGACACAACGACAGTATGCACTCCAAGCGAGATTCGAACCGGCTACCTTCCGGTCGCCAGCCGAACACTTAGCCCATTGCGCCATCTGTCGTCCCACAAGATCAAATATGCCTCTCATGAGTTTGATCACCAGCGGGTGAGACCCTATGGCTTGTTGTCCTGGTGCCTGTATTAAGTAGGCTGACAGAGCACTTCTGGCTGTATTGATGGCGCTGTAGCTGAGTCCTTCATTGTGGTGAAGGCCTGCCAGGAACTCCAATACATTGGTTATAGTAGTAGACGAATATGTAGTTCCTGCATTCAAGCAGTATCTTTCCCACTTCCTGATGTACGACAAGTATTGTTTTCTTGTGGACATGCGGTGGGATGCTGTCATCATGTCGATAATGCTGTCCGACAATTCCAGGCCCAGCAGTGGTCTTTTCATAATCTGCAACCCAGTAGTTTAATTTTATCGTGGCATGGGTGGCTTGTGCCTGATACCGGGTGAGTTAATAAGTCTGGGCTACTGGGAAAGGTCATTGGGGTTTCGATGACCATGTCGAGGACCACTGGGAACCATGGCTGTGTAGGCCAGTTGGGTACTATCAAAATACCTGAAGCAGAGTCCATCTGTATTTTGCGTAGTATTCGACTGATGAGGCAGAAGGGGGGAAAAGCTTAAAAGAAGAATTTTCCCCAGTCCGGCATGAATGCATCTATCGCTGCTGCCTCAGGGTCAGGTTCCCAAGCGACATACATTGGAACCTGGTGATTTAGTCTGGATGCAAACAGATCGATATCTGGCGTGCCATATTGCTTTGTAATTTTAGCAAATGCTTTGGGATTTATCATCCATTCGGTGTTATCATTTAATTTGCGTGACCTGGTGTCTGCCACTGTATTTAACTTACAAGTTAGGTAAGTTGCTGATAGCCAAATATGTCTATTAACACACCATTGCCAGATTGTGTTGAGCAAATTTTCACATGATATCGATTTTATTCCGCACATATGGTTAATATAGGCCACCACCGTGGTATTATCTATTTGTAAACAAACATGCAAGTGGTGCATATTCGTAGAATATGCTTTTAAACCATAAAATGCACCCAACATTTCCAGATAATTTATGCCCAGTGTCTGTAGTAAACATGACTCTAGATTAGTCCATCTACCACCTGTGCTGGATATGGTATTAGTTGCTCCCCAGCCTTGAGCACTGGCATCTGTTTGTATAATTAACATTGGGTTATTGATGACGATAGGGCTGGAACTATGCCAAATGTTCTCTACCCACCATTGTAATTCTGATATTGCTTCAATGGGTAATTTCATGATTCGGTCAAAGTGACCTGTATGTCTTTTTAACGCCTGCACTTTTGCTCTTTGTAGGTTTTGATAGTACAGAGGTCCAAATTGTGTAGCTGGAAATGCTGCTACTATTTTTCCAATTACTCTTGCCACTTGTCAAATGGTTGGTCGATCGTTGACCATTAAATTGTTACATGTTTGTGCCAATTTTGCTGCTTTCTCTTTTGGCAACGTTACAGACATGTGGACTGAGTTAATTGTGAATCCCAGATAGTTCATGGTTGTGGATGGCGGCAACTTAGGTTTATCTGGATGTAAGACAAATCCCAAGGTTTCAAACAATTGTTTGGTGGCTAACACAGCTGATTTAGCCAATTCCATGGTTTTGCCTACTATTAAGATATCATCAAGATATGCCATGACAATATGTTTCTGTTTTCTTAATATTGCCAAGGCATGTTTTACTATCTTGGTAAATAATCTTGGGGCTGATGTTAACTCATTAGGCAACGCTTTAAACTGCCATAGTTGCCCCAACCAGGTAAATTTCAGGTATCTGCGATAATCCTTTTGAATGGGTACTGAATAGTAGGCATCTTTTAAGTCGATGCTTGCCATAAAGTATCCTTTGGAAATCAGTTGTTTGGCAGTTACAAATGTTTCCATTTTGAAATGTATATACTTAACAAACGTATTCAGTGAGGTCAAGTCAATGATGATGCGACATCCGCCATCTTTTTTGGTTTTAGTGAATATATTTGAGACAAATTCCAAGGGTTCATGTTTGGTTTTCTCAACGATACCCTTTGTAAGTAACCTCACCAGTTCTGCTTGACCCTCTAGTTTTTTCTTTAACTGAGAGGGTAAAGACCCTTTGGGGTGTATGCTGAACTGGTGGCTTGTTTTCTTGAACAAATTTTATTTTGTATCCACGTTTATCATTCATGATAGACCTCCATGCTTCCACAAACAGGTGTAATCTCCCCCCTGTTAGTATAGATCCCCCACTTTTTATATACTGGTAGGAACCAGACCCACCTACCCCCATGGTTATGGGTGTGTTCCCTTCTTCTGTTTCTTCGTTTGACGTTGAGCTGTCGGATGTACTGCTGGTTGGGGGTGGCACATTTTCCATGGGGTCTGCTCTGGGCGCTGGCCTAAAAAAGGCTTTCGGGGATGGTATGCGGACCCCGAGCTTTCACCAGTCCCATAAGGCTGACGTTGACTGGTGGGGTCGACTGCCATCTGGGTTTTGTGGGTCTGCTCGTTCCTGCCCTCATGAGGCCAAATGTTTTGGACTCTTCATCCAGATCCTTTACTTTTTTAGACAGGTCCTTACCAAAGAGCAGATTTTGTGGCTCTGAGGCCGGTGTTTTGCACAATCCTGCAAATTTGGGGTTGAGGGCATGTCCTATTATCTCCTTACGGAGGTTGTTTATCTCGTATTGGGTGTTGCACAGCAGAGCTAATGTGTCTTGCTGGTTTGTGGTCATGTCCACCACATCCACGGAACGAGCGTAAGATGTAATGGCTGACGTCAGGAGCCTGAGTATACGCTGTAATTTCAATTCTTGATTGCGGATGTTCTGCCCAACGTACTCCCAGATTTGGCTGTTGACGGCCGGTACGTTGAGCGAAACGCTGTTTTCTGGGGCCGAATAGAGTTCTAGAGCCTCATTGACTACCTGCTCTTGTAGGGGTTTAAAGGACAGGTGGTCTATGCTGGCCGCCAGTTTTGGCCGTCCTGCTCGTGGTGTAGCCACGTAGCGGTTGACCGCACCCAGCAGCTCTTCCTGGTCCTGTACCCCAAGCGTACTCCCGACATCTTCGGCCAGTGACCCCTGTTCCTAACCAGCCCAGCCCTGGTCGCCAACGCTGCCCTCGGCTGAGGGAGAAGCGATGGCCAGTGCGTTGTAAGGCACTGTAGCGGGAGTGCCTGAACTCCCTTGGCGAGACTGCTTCAGCTCCCGAAGCAAGTCTCGCTGGAACATTTGCTCCATGAGCCTTTCCATGCGGCTCTCGGGCGGCGAGACTTCCTCGTCGGAGTTGTCAGATGTTACCGGCCGGTTGGTCTTCCGTCTTGATTTACCTCCAGTCCGCTGCTCAGGCTGTGCTAGCGGTACTGGGCTTGGCTCGGTATCAGAAATTGCCGCCTCTCGCCCCCCCACTGTTGGAACGCTCCTCTGTTGGAGTCGAACGGGGGACGGCCTTTTTTGCTTGTCTTGCTCTGTTCATTTTTCCCAGTTGTCTCGACCTGGTGTACACAAAGCAAAGCAACGTTTTCTAATACGACCTCGGAGTAAACTTACCTGACGGTCCGTCTTTTTTAAAGCTTGTAGCGGGAGCGCCTTGTACTCCCGTCCGTCACTGTTGCACTGCGTGAATGCTCATGTCGCGCATGCGTGCTGAACAGGTTCTTCTCCATGTAGACACTCACGTGACTCCGAAGTAAAATTATGGCTATCTTCCTTCTCACCATCAGTCCTTATTCTATCCTTATGAGTTTCAACCCTCAAATGTTGACCATCCCTTTGGTTTCTCAGATGCTACTTTGCCTGCTGAGTTCCTCCAGCAATTATTTTTTTGCTTGTGTTATGCATACATGGCTTCATATCCCAACATAGCAACTAGAAGGATTTTGGTTGACAGGTGGACATGGACAATTCATAATTGTCAATTAACTGATCAGGAATAGCTTTTAAAAAAAAAAATCTGGTTTATGTAATAGTAACTACAAAACAGATTTAACCAATGCCCTTCTGAGGAGGATATCTGCGTTTGATAAAATTATGAAGTGCTCCTTAACTGTTCAGCTACATCGAACTGAATGAGTGAATGAATGATACAAGTCACAGTGATATTCTTTGTTTTGCATACCCCAGGTGTGCAAACAGTGGCTACATAAAGGGCGCCCACAAAGTTGCAAAGTACCCGGTGCCAGGTCCTCCTTTGCCTCCCCCACACCAGCACAGCAGTTCCCCCTTTGCAAGTCCTCCTTTGTTTCCCCCCTCCCCGTCTCATCACAGTGGTTCTCCCACACTGGGTCCTCCATCATTGCCATCCCTCTTCAGCACAAGACTGATGAGGGATGTCAATAAATACTGGATAGAAACAAAATTGAGTAGGAAGGAACTGCAGATGCTGGTTTAAATTTAAGATAGGCAAAAAATGCTTGAGCAAATCAACGGGACTGGCAGCATCTCTGGAGAGAAGCAATGAGTGATGATTCGGGTCGAGACCCATCAGAATGTGCTGAGCTATTTAAGATTTTCTGCCAGGTGGGTAGGTTCTGTTTGTAGCAGAGTGGGTGAACCGGTATCTTCAGATAGACACAAAAATCCTGAGTAACTCAGCGGGACAGGCAGCATCTCTGGAGAGATGTAATGGGTGATGTTTTGATGAAGCATCACCCATTCCTTCCCTCTAGAGATGCTGCCTGTCCCGTTGTGATTACTCCAGTATTTTGTGTCAATCTTCGATTTAAACCAGCATCTGCAGTTCCTTCCTATAAATAAATATGGTCTTGCCAGCAATTCCGCATCCTACAGGTGAATAAGAAGACAAGGTAGAAATATGTGCTGGAGAAACTCAGCGGGTGCAGCAGCATAGAAACATAGAAACATAAAAAATAGGTGCAGGAGTAGGCCATTCGGCCCTTCGAACCTGCACCGCCATTCAAAATGATCATGGCTGATCATCCAACTCAGTATCCTGTACCTGCCTTCTCTCCATACCCCCTGATCCCCTTAGCCACAAGGGCCATATCTAACTCCCTCTTAAATATAGCCAATGAACTGGCATCAACTACCTTCTGTGGCAGAGAACTGGCATCAACTACCTTCTGTGGCAGAGAATTCCAGAGATTCCTGTGTGAAAAATGTTTTTCTCATCTCGGTCCTAAAAGATTTCCCCCTTATCCTTAAACTGTGACCCCTTGTTCTGGACTTCCCCAACATCGGGAACAATATTCCTGCATCTAGCCTGTATAGCCCCTTAAGAATTTTGAAAGTTTCATATAAGATCTCCCCTCAATCTTCTAAATTCTAGCGAGTACAAGCCGAGTCTATCCAGTCTTTCTTCATATGAAAGTCCTGACATCCCAGGAATCAGTCTGGTGAACCTTCTCTGTACTATGGAGCGAAGGAAATAGGCTTGAATAAGAAGAGAGGTTTGTGAAGATCAGTCTTGTCCAACATTACACGGCACTACACGAGGGGAACCCATTGGACATGACGTTTCAAAGTAAGCTGTTGTTGCTGAAAAAGCCTTTTTAAAACGATCCCCCCCGCTCAGTGCCATTTTCAATCTGAAATGCTGATCTATGGAAATGGTGCCTGTCGGAACTCCCAACCGGCAAGAATATGCAGCGACGGCACATTTATTCCTATTTCCTCATGGTTCGGCTGCCCAGCTTCTATTAATCATCATCTGCTGATGCATCATCTCGAGCTTTGCGGTCTCAGGTAATGCAAGTCAACAACAAAGGACAGTTTAGTTCTTCGAACCATACTGGTATTCTCCCAATGTGTAATTCTGCTTCATTGAGCAGTCTCCAGTGCCAGCCTCTGAAGAACACAAGTGTCTGGATCAGCAGGATTTTGTTTCCTCATGACAAATTGTGCAACGTAACTTTTTTTTAAGCTGAAGCAGCGACTTTACTGTATTTTGGCAAGGTCTTTCTGCACCAGTGATTACATAAATTAAAATGAAATACACATGCTAAGCATCAAAGCTCTGTGCGAGATTACTGTGTCAAAGACCAAGGGAATAGATTTCCAGAAGCATTTTTAGTCATTGTAAAGGTATTTCCCATGTCAAAGCAAGAAACGCAATGAGGGGAAGAAAAACATTTGCATTTATATAGCACCTTTCTTGTCCGTAAGCTTTCTCACAACGATCAGGCTCTTGAACCAACCTGCACAATCCTAATGACAATAGGCAATAGGTGCAGGAGTAGGCCTTTTGGCCGTTAGAGCCAGCACCGCCATTCAATGTGATCATGGCTGATCATCCCCAATCAGTACCCCGTTCCTGCCTTCTCCCCATATCCCCTGACTCCACTTTTTTTAAGAGCCCTATCAACCTCTCTCTTGAAACAATGTAGACACAAAGAACTGCAGATGCTAGTTTACAAAAAACAAACACAAAGTGCTGGAGTAACTCAGTGGGTCAGGCAGCATCTCTGGAAAACATGAATAGGTGACGTTTCTGGTCAATATCTTTATTCGTGTACAGAAGGGTCTCAACCTGAAACGTTACCTGTCCATGTTCTCCAGAGATGCTGCCTGACCCACTGAGTTACTCCAGCACTTTGCGTCTGCCTATTCCTAATCCTACCTCGGAACACTACCAACCAACTCATGGACTAGGTCTATTGTTCTCGTCAAGTTTTTGCACAAATCTCTAGTTATTTTGCATGGTCTGCTTTCATCTAGAATTGTTTTGTGTAATTTAATTATATACGATTTACCCCTTGTTTGTTTTGTGTGTTTCGCCTGAGTCTAAGTGCCTGTAAAGCAACTGCAAGCAAGATTTTTCAATGTACCCCCATCTCTCTGTGCTTGTGCATATGACACTAAACACATCTTCATAAGTTAATTAGTTATAGGAGCAGAACTAAGCCATTCTGTCTGCCAAGTCTACTCCGCCATTCAACCATGGCTGATATATCGTTCCATCTCAACCCCATTCTCCTGCCTTCTCCCCGTAACCCTTGACACATATACTAATTAAAAATCTATCAATCTCCACCTTAAGAAATATCTATTGACGGCCTCCACAGCTAGTCCATGCCAACTGTAAACTACTGCTGGTGTGCAATGACATTCTACAAGCACCCTTTAACAAGAGTGCGAGTAGGTATGGAGGCAGCAGTTGAGGTTTCCCTCCTGGATTTTTAGATCTTGGGTGGCTTCCGATTGTGGCACAGTAGAATTTGAGTTATCAGCCATCAGACCCTCATGATGGTTGTGTGGATCTGATTCACGACGGCTCTCTTAGCTGGAGTAACTCAGCGGGACAGGCAGCATTTCCGGAGAGAAGGAATGGGCGACATTTCGCGCCGAGACCCTTCTTCGGAATTCAAGGTCTAAAGAAGGGTCTCAAGCCGAAATGCCACCCATTCCCGGCTGGAAGGTGCTCCCGTGTGGGCGGCCCGGCTGGAAGGTGCTCCCGTGAGGACGGCCCGGCTCCCAGCTGGAAGACGGTGCTCCGGTGGCTGAGGCGGCGTTCCGGCGGCGGTGACCTGAATCCGGGGCTTGGCCGCGGGACAGTGGACGACATCGTCGGGAGCTCACGGGTCACAGGGTGAAGCCTGTTTTCCGGAGCTCCCGTGGCAACAGCTGTGTCCGCTGGACTGGAGGGCGGCAGCTTCGACCACCCCCTGGCCCACGGAACTTGAACCGCGGGACTGACTTACCATCGCCCGGTGGGGTATCGCCTCAGCGCAGAGGGAGAAGAGGAGGGAAGAGACAGCAACCCTAAGACTTTTGCCTCCATCACAGTGAGGAGGTGCTTGGTGAACTCACCGTGGTGGATGTTAATTTGTGTTTATAGATATATAGATATACCATTTATTGTCACTATACATGTACAGTGAAACTGAAAGCTGCTCGTACTCAGTGCATACATACAATTTAGCACAAAAAACAAGAAACAGAAAAAACAAAAAACAGAAGGGAGAGATAGGTGCACAAATTCTGCGGCGCTACATACATATATACATATATACAGATGGAAGTCCGTGTTGGGCGGTGTAGTCAGTGCATGTGTGAATTTGAATTTATAGTAGATATAATTCTCGGAAAGCAACTATTCCTGAGTCTGTTTGTCCTGGATTTGATGCACCTATAGCGCCTTCCAGAGGGCAGCAGGTCGAACAGTCCAAACGCAGGATGGGAGCTGTCTTTGATGATCTTCTTTGCCCTGCTAAGGCAGCGGGAGGTGTAGATGTCCATCAGGGAGGGGAGAGGGCAGCCAATCTTGTGTGTTGTTTATTATTACATGTATGGCTGCAGGCAACGACATTTCGTTCAGACCGAAAGGTCTGAATGACAAATAAAGGATTCAATTCAAATTCAATTCCTTCTCTCTAGAGATGCTGCCTGACCCGCTGAGTTTACTCCAATGTTTTCTGTCTATCTTCGGTGGAAACCAGCATCTGTAGTTTCTTCCTACACAGCTATATTAGGTGTGTGGGAAGACCAGGCTTAGACAAGGCTTTGAAGAAGCACAAGATGGAAGGTCATAAGTCATGTCATAGGAGTAAAATTGGGCCATTCGGCCCATCAAGCCTACTCGGACATTCAATAATGGCTGATCTCTCCCTGCTAACCCCATCTCCTGCCTTCTCCCATAACCTCTGACACCTGTACTAATCAAGAATCTATCTACCTCTGCCTTAAAAATATATACTGACTTGGCCTCCACATCCTTCTGTGGCAAAGAATTCCACAGATTCACCACCGACTAAATACATTTCTCTTCATCTTCCTAAAAGAACATCCTTTAATTCTGAGGCTAAGGCCTCTGATCCTAGACTCTTCCACTGGTGGAAACATCCCCTCCCCAACCACACTGTCCAAACCTTTTGACTTTTCTGTACATTTCAATGAGGCCTCCCCTCATTCTTCTAAACTTCAGCGAGTGCAGGCCCAGTGCCGTCAAACGCTCATCACAGGTTAACCCACTCATTCCTGGGATCATTCTTGTAAACCTCCTCTGGACCCTCTCGCTCCAGAGTTTGGTGCCAAGCACATCCTTCCTCAGATATGGTGCCCAAAATTGCCACAATATACCAAACGTGGCCTTACCAGTGCCTTATCGAGCCTCGGCATTACACCCCTGTTTTGTATACAAGCCCTCTCTAAAGAAATGTGAGCATTGAGTTTGCTTTCTTTACTACCAATTCAGCTTGCAGATTAACTTTTTGTCAAGGGAACAGCTCTGACTGGAGTGCTCTACGTGGGGCTAACATGGACGTGGCGGGCTGAATGAACTCCTTCTGCAAAGTACAATGCTGCTTTCCTGTCGCTGTGATTCTACCTGCCTGTCTAAAATGCATTGAGAACACAAACAGCAGCAAAGGGGGGAATAATAGCTCTGTGCCGAACGTCCCCCATATCGCCAGCGCTGATTAAATTCAGATATTAGGTTTTTTTGTTGCGCTTCCTTAATTAAAGCCTTTCCTCTTCTGTCACTGTAAATGCTAATCTAAAAATATTCATTGGAAATTAGGCAATCGTCCCCCTTTAATTTCCAAAACACTGTCTGTCTCTCCCAGGGCTGAAAGAATTACTGAGTGACTACGGCACAAAGGCGGTGGAGGAGTGTGCGTGGGAGGAACTGCAGAACAAGAGGAGGAGGTGTGGGAGAGCAAAGGCAAATGTTACCAATATAGAATTACTTTGAGATAAAGAAGGCTGACAATCTCTAACACCTTATTCCTTGGGTTCCATTTGCAAGCCACATATCATAATTTAATTACCTGGGTAATGTATTCATCGTGATCGCCTGTCATCTGACTCATTTGCACTCGTTATAAGTGGAGCACGGCTCAAAGCTTTTAACTGTTTCGGGACTCCGCCACAGAACAATGGAGCGAAATGTTTCGAGGCCTCGCCGTTGTGGTCGTCAAAGGTTAAGCTGAGCTGAGTTAAGCTAACACTTGGGTGGCATGCTGAATAACAGATATGGGCAAAACTCCTGTTCAAAGCAAGTTAGTTATACTCTGCAGGCTGTTGATTATTCCAGCTCTGGCAACCATATGCTGCCATCTCACACCATTGCCAAGCAGTTTGGTGCCAAACACCTAGGTTACTGCATCTGTTCCTGAACTTCACATGGATCTATTGGAAAACATGGAGTGGATCCATTGCTGGTGGAAGAATAGACAAGGCACAAGCTAAAATATCAAAGGCAGCAGAATTACCAGAATATGTTATGAGTTATGAGTTTTGTTTCTCGTCACGTATACTGGGCTTTCATTGAGTGCTAACCTGTGTGTAAGTCTTTGCATAGTCTAGCACTGTATGCAAAGACATAGAAAATTCGAGCCTGCACCACCATTCAATATGATCATGGCTGATCATCCAACTCAGTATCCTGTATCTGCCTTCTCTCCATACCCCCTGATCCCTTTAGCCACAAGGGCCACATCAAACTCCCTCTTAAATATAGCCAATGAACTGGCCTCAACCACCTTCTGTGGCAGAGAATTCCAGAGATTCACCACTGTGTGAAAAATGTTTTTCTTATCTCGTCCCTAAAAGATTTCCCCCTCATCCTTAAACTGTGACCCCTTGTTCTGGGCTTCCCCAATATCGGGAACAATCTTCCTGCATCTCGCCTGTCCCACCCCTTAAGAATTTTGTAAGTTTCTATAAGATCCCCCCTCAATCTTCTAAATTCTAGCGAGTACAGGCCGAGTCTATCCAGTCTTTCTTCATATGAAAGTCCTGACATCCCGGGAATCAGTCTGGTGAACCTTCTCTGTACTCCCTCTATGGCAAGAATGTCTTTCCTCAGATTTGGAGACCAAAACTGTACGCAATACTCCAGGTGTGGTCTCACCAAGACCCTGTACAACTGCAGTAGAACCTCCCTGCTCCTATACTCAAATCCTTTTGCTATGAATGCTAACATACCATTTGCTTTCTTCACTGCCTGCTGCACCTGCATGTCTACTTTCAATGACAGGTGATAACAGTCTACTTTCCTGTGTTTACCACCAAAGTGGATAACCTCACATTTATCCACCTTATACTGCATCTGCCATGCATTTGCCCACTCACCCAGCCTATCCAAGTCACCTTGCAGCCTCCTAGCATCCTCCTCACAGCTAACACTGCCCCCCAGCTTCGTGTCATCCGCAAACTTGGAGAAGTTGCATTCAATACCCTCGTCCAAAGACAATGCATGATTACAATCGAGCCATCCACAGCGTACAAATTACATGATGAAGGGAGTAACGTGAATAGCGTTTAGTGAAAGATAAAGCTCACTAAAGTAAGATCGAAGTCAGCCTGAGGGTCTCCAAATGAAGTAGATAGTAGCTCAGGACTGACTGGATTAGAATGTTTCGGCCACGGAGAGAAGTTGGACCGACTTGGAGTATTTTTCCTGTAACGTCAGAGGTAGAGGGGAGGCTTGGTTTTGTTTAGTTTAGTTTAGATGTACAGCGCTGAAGCAGGCCCTTCGGCCCCTCGAGTCCGCGCTGACCTGCGATCCCCGTAACCTACACACTAGGGACAATTTTTGTACCGAAGCCAACAAACCTACAAACCTGTACATCTTTGGAGTGTGGGGGGAAACTGGAGCACCTGGGAATCCCCATACAGGCCACGGGGAGAACGCACAATCTCCAGACAGCGGGTTGCAGTTGTACAGGGTCTTGGTGAGACCACACCTGGAATATTGCGTACAGTTTTTGGTCTCCAAATCTGAGGAAGGACATTATTGCCATAGAGGGAGTGCAGAGAAGGTTCACCAGACTGATTCCTGGGATGTCAGGACTGTCTTATGAAGAAAGACTGGATAGGCTTGGTTTATACTCTCTAGAATTTAGAAGATTGAGAGGGGATCTTATAGAAACTTACAAAATTCTTAAGGGGTTGGACAGGCTAGATGCAGGTAGATTGTTCCCGATGTTAGGGAAGTCCAGGACAAGCGGTCACAGCTTAAGGATAAAGTGGAAATCCTTTAAAACCGAGATGAGAAGAACTTTTTTCACACAGAGAGTGGTGAATCTCTGGAACTCTCTGCCACAGAGGGTAGTTGAGGCCAGTTCATTGGCTATATTTAAGAGGGAGTTAGATGTGGCCCTTGTGGCTAAGGGGATCAGGGGGTATGGAGAGAAGGCAGGTACGGGATACTGAGTTGGATGATCAGCCATGATCATATTGAATGGCGGTGCAGGCTCGAAGGGCCGAATGGCCTACTCCTGCACCTAATTTCTATGTTTCTATGTTTCTATGTTCAAACATGGCGCGGTAAAGAGGTATATCAAATTATTGGAGGAATAGATAGGGTGCACAATCGTCACTAGACAGTCTGAAATGTTTTTTTCCCAGGGTGGAAATGCATAGCTATAAGGCGAGAGGCAGAAAGTTTAATGGAGATGTGCAGGGTAAGTTGTTACACAGAGAGTAATGGGGGGCTGAGGCACATTGAGGCACATTGCCAGGTGTAATGGTGGAGGCAGATACCATAGTGGTGTTTCTAAATAGGCACATGGATCTGCGGAAAGTATAGGGATATGGATCACGTACAGGCAGATGCGATCAGTTTAACTTGATATCTAGTTTGGCACAAACATTGTGGACTAAAGTGCTAAAAGCCCCTGTGCTGCACTGTTCTCTATTCCAATATTCGCTACAAGGAAAATCAGCTGAGGTCATAAAATCTGGACTTGGATTTAATTATAATGAACTTCCTGCCACATAGTCCACTAAACGGTGTGATATATATTGTATATAGAATCCTCTTGTGTCACTGCTATGTTCTGGGTCAGTACCTCAAAAAATGAACCTTAGATACATGTATTTTTATTCATGGAGATATGGATATGGTTGATAAGGATATAATTTGTTGTCCATTCCAAAGTGCTCTCCAAACTGACCAACCTTTTCAGGGTATTGTCAAGAGTCAACCACTCTTGGGGTAACACAGTGGTGCAGCGGGTAGAGCTGCTGCCTAACAGTGCCGAGACCCGGGTTTGACCCTGACCTCCTTGGGTGTTGTCTGTGTGGAGTTTGCATGTTCTCCCTGTGACCGCATGGGTTGTCTCTTGTTGACTAAAAAGATACAGCATGGAAACAGGCCCTTCGGCCCTCCGAGTCCTCAGTGACCAGCAGTTAACCTGTACACTAGCACTATCCGACACACACTAGGGACATTTTTCCGCTTACAGAAGCCAATTAAAGGGCCTGTCCCACTCTATGAGGTAAATCAAGAGTTCTCCCGAGTTTTCCCCTGATTCAAACTCGGAGAATTTCGTAGCGGGTCAGAAGGAGTTTGTGGATGTCATGTAGCGGCTCATACGAGTAGCAGTAGGTACTCGGGGAATCTGGTAAACTCGTGACGTTTTTTCAACACAGTGAAAAATGTCCATGAGTAAAAAAATACTCGTGGTGAAAAAAATTGTTACTTTTTATTCGTACGAGCCGCTACGAGACATTCACGATCTCCTACGGACCTGCTACGGACATTCTCCGAGTTCGAAACAGGGGAAAACCCAGGAGAACTCTTGAATTACCTCGTACAGTGGGACAAGTCAAGTCAAGTCAAGTTTATTTGTCACATACACATACGAAATGTGCAGTGAAATGAAAGTGGCAATGCTCGCGGACTTTTGTGCAAAAGACAAACAACCAAACAACTAAACAAACTATAAACACAATCATAACACACATATTCTTTTACATAATAAATAATGGAAGGAAAAACGTTCAGTAGAGTTAGTCCCTGGTGAGATAGGCGTTTACAGTCCGAATGGCCTCTGGGAAGAAATTCCTTCTCAACCTCTCCGTTCTCTTCGCATGGCAACGGAGGCGTTTGCCTGACCGTAGCAGCTGGAACAGTCCATTGCAGGGGTGGAAGGGGTCTCCCATGATATTGTTGGCTCTGGAGTTGTACCTCCTGATGTATAGTTCCTGCAGGGGGGCAAGTGAAGTTCCCATAGTACGTTCGGCCGAACCCACTACTCTCTGCAGAGCCTTCTTGTCCTTGGGCCCTTTACCTACAAATCTGTACATCTTTGGAATGTGGGAGGAAACTAACACACCATGGAAAACCCATGGGATTCACGGGGAGACGTACAAACTCCGTCCAGACAGCACCTGTAGTCAGGATTGAACCCGGGGCTCTGGCACTGTGAGGCAGCAACTCTACTGCCGTACCACTGGGCCGCTCAAGTGCTCTGGTTTCCTCCCACATCCCAAAGATGTGTGGATTTGTAGGTTAATTGCCATCTGTAAATCGCTCCGTGAGTTGGGAATGGATGAGAAAGTGGGATAACATAGAACCAATGTGAACAGGTGATCAATGGTCAGCGTGGACTTGATGGGCCGAAGGACCTGTTTCCGTGCTGTATCTTTAACTGAAAACACATTCATGGGTGGGCATTAAAAAACAGATCAGATGATATAAAGACAGCAGATATTAGTGAACTAATGGGATTTCATGCCACTCTGCTGGTAGCTTTGTAACACTGGAGGTATGTTTTAAAGATTTTTTTAAAAACAAATCTCTGGATGGATTGAAAATATTCTTCACATTCCTGAAGACAGAATCAATTTCCATTCAAGAGAGATATCCATGCAGACAGCAGTACTTTTTTTCATGGGATTAGTGTAGTGAAGACAAACGAATTCCAGCTCGAACTCCTTCATTGAAGTTGCCCAACAGTTTTGCACCCTCTGTCATGCACATGTCTTTGTTGTTTGAAAAAGGGTCTTGACCCAAGACATCGTCTGTCCATTCCCTCCGGATGTTGCCCGACTCACTCAGTTCCTTCAGCACTTGGAAAGAACGGCAGATGCTGATTTAAACTGAAGATCGACACAAAAAAGTAGGAGTAACTCAGCGGGTCAGGCAGCACCTCTGGAGAAAAGGAACTGGTGACGTTTCGGGTCTGAAGAAAGGTCTTGACCCGAAACATCACCAATTCCTTTTCTCCAGAGATGCTGTCTGACCCGTTGAGTTTCTATCCTCCATCCCTTCTTTTTGTGTCTATCCTCCAGCACTTTGTGTTTTGCTCAAGATTCCTGCATCTGCGGTTCCTTTTCTCTCTTTGTTTCTGTCATGAACATTTTTATTCAAAGGTGTCATGATTTGGATAAAAGTCTCCTTATATTCTCACAAAACTCCCCTCACAATGGTACCTGTGGCTGTACAGGTACACACATTCCCTGTAAGCAGGTACTGCCTGGTACATTAATTTATCTAGTGCAATGCATTACCTGCAGTGCATTGGATAAATTAATGCATCCAATAATCTATGCAATATGTACTAATCCTGGCATCAGATGCCAGCCAGATCTCTCTCTTGTGCTCTGGCAATGTTAAAGTCCAAATCACAGACCATTATTCCTACTTCTGGACTGGTGAATTTATCTCTCAAATTGTTTAGCAGAAACAAGGAACTGCAGATGCTGGTTAACGCAAAATGACACCGATTGTTTAGATGTTGTAAAACCTATTTAGACTTTAGAGATATTATCCTACACACTGGGGCCAAATGATAATTTTACTGAAGCCAATTAACCCATAAATCATTACGTCTTCAGAATGTGGGAAGAACCCGAAGAAAGCCTACACGATCCTCTGGTAGAACGTCCAAAATCTGGACTGACAGCATCCGTGGTAGGATTGAACCTGGCTCTCTGGCCCAGTAAAGCAGTGAGTCTACCGCTGCGTCATTGTGCCGCCCCTAATCACATCGAGGACGGAATAGAGATGAACATCTGCCCTTCATGGAACTCTCTTTGTGGGAAACAGAAATGCCCCTTGTCCCACTTAGGAAACCTGAACGGAAACCTCTGGAGACTTTGCTCCCCACCCAAGGTTTCTGTGCGGTTCCCGGAGGTTGCAGGTGGTTGCCGGAGGTTGCAGGTAGTGGAAGCAGGTAGGAAGACTGACAAAAACCTCCGGGAACCGCACGGTGGGGCGCAAAGTCTCCAGAGGTTTCAGTTCAGGTTTCCTAAGTGGGACAGGGGCATTAGTGTCTATCATTAGTGGTTCTTTCCCCAACCTTAGTGTATTGGGAGAGGAGAAATTGGAAGGCAGCGTTGAATCATCTTGTTCTTGTAAGATGGCTGGTAGTTTTTGGCAATGTTAAAAGTTGAAGTTGATTTTAATGGTCAAGTGGTTGGAAATTGTCATTGAAAAGTGTCGGCAGTGATTTTGAATGAGCGTGCTCACCTCCTTCCCCGTAAAATTGAAAATCATGTTAGATAGAATTAGATAGAATTTATTTGCCACACAACCAGGGTCGGTGGAATTTGGGTTGTCGGCAGCAGTACAATAATAAAGAACACACAGCCACAATAAAAATGTAACACAAACATCCGCCCCAGCATTCATCACTGTGGTGGAAGGCACAACATTTGGCCAGTCCTCCTCCATTTCCCCCCCCCCCCCCCGTGGACAAGACCAGAGTCCAGAGTCAGTCCAGGATCGGCTCTTCCTCACCGGAGACCACGGCTTTAAGTTGGTGTAGGCCACAGGCCAGCGGTCGAGATTTAAAGTCTCCGCCGCAGCCAGAAGCACCGTAGACTGCAGGGCCGGCGGTCGAAGCTCCCCTCCAGGGGTGATGGTAAGTTCACGCCGGGCCTGCGGTAGAAGTTGGCCGCGGGCCGGCAGTGATGGTCTCTTCTTCCCCCCCCCGGGTCCGCCACGAGGGATCCCGGGCTGTAGACGCCGCAGCAGCTGGAACTCTGCAGACCGCGGCTTCAGGCTGCCGGCTGCCACGGGCTTGTGAAACGGAGCGCTCCCCTCCGGCGAGCCCCAGCGAGGGCTCACCCGCTCCACGCCGAGAGTCCACACTGCGCCCGCCGCTGAAGCCCCGGGTGCGTCTCCGTGGAAAGGCCACGCCGATCCTTGATGTTAGGCCACGGGGGGAGTCGACCTGGAAAAAGTCGCCTCTCCATGGAGGAGGCGACCAAAGTGGTTTCCCCCTTACCCTCCCACACCACCCCCCACACAAGACACACCGAGAAACATCAAAAACATACTTTAAAACATACTAAAAAATAAAAAAAGTTGAAAGAACTAACGCGCTGCTGACATGGCTGCTGCCAGAGCAGCGCCCCCTACGATAATGTGTTTCACCCCAGATCACATATGCTCATGGACTTTATTAACTTCATCAACAAGTTGACATCCTCAGCTGTAGAAGCTGGTCAGGTTAAGACAATGCATACATTCACTGCCTTCCATCCAGATACAAGATGGCGCCCAAGCCAGGCGACTCTTTGGGTGCTGGTCAAATAAGTGGACCTGCAATCACGCATTACAATCGCTCCACTCTTTTAAACCCTTACTTCCAACAGCAGCACTTCTTACTTTCTCTGTCTACACTGTGGACGGCTCGATTGGAATCATGTGTTGTCTTTCCGCTGACTGGTCAGCACGCAACAAAACCTGGAGTATTGCGTACAGTTTTGGTCTCCAAATCTGAGCAAGGACATTATTGCCATAGAGGTAGTGTAGAGAAGGTTCACCAGACTGATTCCTGGGATGTCAGGACTGTCTTATGAAGAAAGACTGGATAGACTTGGTTTATACTCTCTAGAATTTAGGAGACTGAAAGGGGATCTTATAGAAACTTACAAAATTCTTAAGGGGTTGGACAGGCTAGATGCAGGAAGATTGTTCCCGATGTTAGGGAAGTCCAGGACAAGGGGTCACAGCTTAAGTATAAGGGGGAAATCCTTTAAAACCGAGATGAGAAGAACCTTTTTCACACAGAGAGTGGTGAATCTCTGGAACTCTCTGCCGCAGTGGGTAGTCGAGGCCAGTTCATTGGCTATATTTAAGAGGGTTAGATGTGGCCCTTGTGGCTAAGGGGATCAGGGGGTATGGAGAGAAGGCAGGTACGGGATACTGAGTTGGATGATCAGCCATGATCATATTGAATGGCGGTGCAGGCTCGAAGGGCCGAATGGCCTACTCCTGCACCTAACGTCTATGTTTCTATGTTTCTATGTTTCTATGTTTCTATGTTTCTAAAAGCATTTCACTGTACCTTGGTACACGTGACATTAAACTAAACTAACCAAACTAACCAATCTGTGGCGCTGGTCTGGTGGCTGAATCACTGGACTAGTCAATCGGAGGGTCTATTTACAGTTCTGAGTTCAAATCCTACTGCGTCACGTGGAGGATTTCAGTGTAGTTAATATTCACCAACTAGAAAAAAGAGGAAAATGTTGTGAGTAATGATGACCAGCAAAAACAAGATGACTCAATGCTGCCTTCCAAGTTCTCCTCTCCCAAAACTAAAAAAGTTTGTGAATTAGGTTGTGAAAGTGGGATAGACCCTTAAGGGAGACACGGTGACGCAGGGGTCGAGTTGCTGCTTTACAGTGTCAGAGACCCGGGTTCGATCCTGACTGCGGGCGCTGTCCATATGGTGTTCGCACGTTCTCCCTGTGACTGAATGGCTTTTCTCCGGGATCTCCGGTTTCCTCCCACAGTCCAAAGACGTACAGGTCTGTTGGTGAATTG
>NC_073382.1:5934350-5961094 GCF_028641065.1 Leucoraja erinaceus
TGCATGTGAGCATGTGCGTGTCTGCGTGTGTGTATATGCATATGTATATTTGTGGTATGTGCGCATTTGTGTTTGTCTTGTGTGCGTGTCTACATGTCTTTGTGTGTGTGTGAATAAACGTGTGTGTGCATGTGTATTTGTGGCGTGTGTTTGTGTTGTGTGTGTGCCTGCATGTGTCTTTGTATTCATGTAATTAAATGTATGTTTGGAGTGTGGGAGGAAACCTCACACAGAGAACGTGCAAACTTTGTAGACAGCAGCTAAAGTCAGGATCGAACCCGAGTCTTTGGCTCTGATAGAGCTAGTGTACGGATGATCGATGGTCGGCAAGAACCTGGTGCAGAAGGGATATTTGGGCAAATAAATGAAATTTTCGTCAATCTAAGACTGCTAATGAGTTGATTTGCATTTTGTAATGTATTATAAGCCTGATTTGGCTCCTGTATTGGAATGCACACATGAGGTAGAACATATTCCCAGCAGCTTAGTGTTTACCATTCTGTTGTTCATTCTGGAAAATGTTAGTTTTTAATCAGAATTTCCATTTGGATTGAGTCAGGAACAGATGTTGCTACTTTAATTCCACAATTCTTGATCTGCATTTGCAAAACACAATATTTCATGAGGCAGTTCATGGCCCATAAAATACTCTCAGATCTCAGCGAGAGAATTCTGGGGTTGAACCCTACAAATATTAACTTGATTCTAGTCATAGTCAAACCGCGTGGAAACAAGCCCTTCGGCCCAACTTGCCCACACCGACCAACATGTCCCAACTACACCAGTCCCACCTGCCTGCATTTGGCCCTTACCCCTTTCAACCTATCCAATCCATAGATAGAAACATGGAAATAGTATGGAAAGTCGGTGTGATTTGTGTCTTCAAGCCTGTTCACCAGACTGATTCCTGGGATGGCAGGACTTTCATGTGAAGAAAGACTGGATAGACTCGGCTTGTACTCGCTAGAATTTAGAAGATTGAAGGGGGATCTTATAGAAAACTTACAAAATTCTTAAGGGGTTGGACAGGCTAGATGCAGGAAGATTATTCCCGATGTTGGGGAAGTCCAGAACAAGGTGTCACTGTTTAAGGATAAGAGGATCGAGATGAGAAAATCATTTTTTACACAGAGAGTGGTGGAATTCTCTGCCACAGAAGGTAGTTGAGGCCAGTTCATTGGCTATATTTAAGAGGGAGTTAGATGTGGCCCTGGTGGCTAAAGGGATCAGGGGGTATGGAGAGAAGGCAGGTATGGGATACTGAGTTGGATGATCAGCCGTGATCATATTGAATGGCGGTGCAGGCTCGAAGAGCCGAATGGCCAACTCCTGCACCTATTTTCTATGTTTCTATGTTCCACCTTCAGTATAATCATGGTTGATAATCTTTTTCAGTTAGACTACATTGCCGCTCTCTCCCCCTCACCACTTGATGCTTTTGTGTTGAGAAGTTTATTCATCTCCTTCTTGAAGATAATTAGCAATGTTAGTCCTAAATCTCTTGACCCTAGCCTGAAGGCGACCCCTTGTTCTGGACCAACCCAGCATCGTCCTTGCATTCACTCCGCCTAGCCCTGTCAGAATAGCATAGGCTTTATTTTTATCCTCAGTCATTGTGTGTGCATTTTTAATTTTACTGCTGCTGGTAAATTCATTTCACCGCACTTGTATGTGTATGTGACAAATAAAATTGACTATATTACATATCATTGGAGATTTATGAGCATATTGACATAATGCTTTGGCGTTGGTACTTTCACAGTAGATCTTTAAAGCATGTCGGTGTTAATACTATCAGCCTAGAACATGTTGTAAATGAAATACCATGCCACGAGAATTTCTAAACAGCCAACGTGCTCTCCTGGGTGAGAAAACTATTCAAGTAAAAGGGCCAAAACATGTACAATTTCTGTTTCTAAATTTTTTTCTATTCCACGGGAACCAAACCGTGGGTAGAATAGTGAGCGGGGCCCAAGTTCCTATATTGTTGCCTCATCTTTACGCAAGATGGGAACATGGTCAATGCCTTGAGCCTTGGTGCAAATAAGCAGAATAATGGCTCAGATCATAGGGTTCCCAAGGTAAAAGTTGGAAACTCATAGAGTTCAGATTTCAACATTTGACGAGAAGCTATTTATTTTTGTTTAGTTCAGAGATACAGCACGTTTCTCTGTGTCTTCTTGTGTGTGGGGGGGGGGGGGGGGGGGGGTGGGGTTGTGTGGGGGGGGGATAAGGGAGAAACCACTTTGGTCACCTCCTCGATGGAGGGGTGACTTTTTCCATGTCGCTTCCCCCGTGGTCTAACATCAAGAATCGGGGAGGCCTTTCCCGGAGACACGCCTGGGGCTTCAGCAGCGGGTGCAGCGAGGACTCTTTCATCGCAGAGCGGGCGAGCCCTCACTGGGGAGTCGCCGGAGGGAAGTGCTCCGTTCGCTGGTCCGCGCCAGCCTGAAACCGTGTTAGGCGGAGCTCCGGCTGGCGTGGCGTCCGGAGCCTGGGATCCCTCGTTGGGGACCCCGGAGGAGAAGAGCTCCGACCGCTGGCCTGTGGCCTACATGGACCGCGGGCACGGCAGGGACTTACCATCCGGAGCATGACCCCTCGCCGGGGATCCCTGGAGAGGAGCTCCGAATGCCGGACCTGCAGTCTCCGGTGCTTCTTGCTGCGGAGCGGAGGGGGCTTTAGATGTTCGACCGCCGGCCTGCGGCCTACACCAACTTGAAGCCGCGGTCTCCGGTGGGGAGGCACCGATTCAGGACTTATCTGGACTTACCTTGTCTGCACATCTGGCTGCCCGCAGCGGCGACTGCGGAGGGTTATGGTCCCGACCTTGGGGGAAAATGGAGGAGGACTGACCAAATGTTGTGCCTTCCACCACATGAGTGATGAATGCTGTGGTGGATGTTTGTGTTAAAGTCTTGTGTTATTTTACTGTGTGGTCTTTTTTTATTGTACCGCTGCTGGCAAATTCATTTCACTGCACATTATGTGCACATGATGAATAAAACTTGACTTAACTTGGAACATAGAAAAATAGGTACAGGAGTAGGCCATTCGGCCTTTGAGGGGAGAGGGCAGTTCAGTCTACACTCACTGAATCCATCCCTGTGAAAAGTTAGAGACGGTGATTGGATCTGGAAGCGGACCAATACCTCTGTAAATAAAACTGAACAACTCAGACATATTTTCATTTGCACAATTGATTTTATTGTATTAATTTCAATATATTAATGTTAAAAAACCTTGCATTGAAGAAGGAATATTTTGCAGCCCTTCTGTGGTCCCTAACCCTAACCCTAACCATAACCTCGACAAGTCCTACAGTAAGGTTGTTACACCTATGGTACTGGAAGAGAGAAGGTGGGTGACGGTGAGAAAGGGAGGGAAGCATGGAATGCCAATGTCCCCGGGTGTTGTACCTCTTGTGAGCAGGTTCACCCACAGAAGCTGTCGGGACTGAAGACGTTGTTACACTAAGCGGCCGACTGGCTTGCGATGCAAATAGGGCTGTTGAGCCGAAACCAAAGAGGCCAAAGTCAGGAAACGCCATTGTAGTGGGACACTCCATTGTGAGAGGTACGGACAGGGGTTTCTGCGGCAACAGTCGGGATTCGACGATGGTGTGCTGCCTTCCTGGTGCCAGGATCCAGGATGTCACGGACAGAGTGCAAAAAATCCTCAAAGCCGAAGGTGAACAGCCGGAAGTCGTAGTGCATGTCGGCACAAATGATGTCGGAAAGAAGGGGATGAATATTCTGCAGCGTGACTTTAGAGAGCTCGGAAAAATGCTGAAAAGCAGGACCTCCAGGGTTGTTATCTCCGGTTTGCTTCCAGTTCTGCGTGCGGACAAGAGCAGGAACAGGGAGATACGGGACCTGAACGTGTGGCTGAGGAACTGGTGCACGGGGCAGGGATTTAGATTCTTAGATCACTGGGATCTGTTTTGGAGTAAGGGGGAACTGTACATAAGGGACGGATTCCATCTTAACAGGTGGGAGACCAGCATTCTGGCAGGCACGTTTGCCACTGCTACACGGGTGGTTTTAAACTGAATAAGGGAGGTGGGGTGTCGAATGGGATAGTTGAGGATGGAGTTAAAGGGAAAGGGTTTCTTAAATGTGTGAGCGGAGAGACAGAGGGGTGTAAAATGAGGTTAGAAGCAATAGGTAGCAAGGTGAAAAGTAAAAGTGGCAGGCAGACAAATCCAGGGCAAAAATCAAAAGGGGCCACTTTTCAACATAATTGTATAAGGGGTAAGAGTGTTGTAAAAACATGCCTGAAGGCTTTGTGTCTCAATGCAAGGAGCATTCGTAATAAGGTGGATGAGTTGAATGTGCAGATAGCTATTAATGACTATGATATAGTTGGGATCACGGAGACATGGCTCCAGGGTGACCAAGGCTGGGAGCTGAACATCCAGGAATATTCAATATTCAGGGGGGATAGACAGAAAGGGAAAGGAGGTGGGGTAGCGTTGCTGGTTATAGAGGAGATTAACTCAATAGAAAGGAAGGACATTAGCTTGGAGGATGTGGAATTGATATGGGTAGAGCTGGGAAACACTAAGGGGCAGAAAACTCTAGTGGGAGTTGTGTACAGGCCACCTAACAGTAGTAGTGGAGTTGGGGATGGCATCAAACAGGAAATTAGAAATGCGTGCAACAAAGGTAAAACAGTTATAATGGGTGACTTCAATCTACATATAGATTGGGTGAATCAAATTGGCAAGGGTGCTGAGGAAGAGGATTTCTTGGAATGTATGCGGGATAGTTTTCTAAACCAACATGTAGAGGAACCAACGAGAGAGCAGGCTATTCTAGATTGGGTATTGAGTAACGAGGAAGGGTTAGTTAGCAGTCTTGTTGTGCGTGGCCCCTTGGGCAAGAGTGACCATAATATGGTTGAGTTCTTCATTAGGATGGAGAGTGACATTGTTAATTCAGAAACAAGGGTCCTGAACTTAAAGAAAAGTAACTTTGAGGGTATGAGATGTGAATTGGCCAAGATAGACAGGCTATTGATTCTTAATGGGTTGACGGTGGATATGCAATGGAAGACATTTAAAGGCCGCATGGGTGAACTACAACAATTGTTCATCCTAGTTTGGCAAAAAAAATAAATCAGGGAAGGTAGTGCATCCGTGGATAACAAGAAATCAGGGGTAGTATCAAAACAAAAGATGAAGCGTACAAATTAGACAGAAAAAGCAGCCTACCGGAGGACAGGGAGAAATTCAGAGTCCAGCAGAGGAGACAAAGGGCTTAATTAGGAAAGGGAAAATAGATTATGAAACAAAACTGGCAGGGAACATAAAAACTGACTGCAAAAGCTTTTATAGATATAAACAAATGTAGGCCCCTTGCAGTCAGAAACAGGTGAATTGATCATGGGGAACAAGGACATGGCAGACCATTTGAATAACTACTTTGGTTCTGTCTTCACTGAGGAAGACATAAATAATCTGCCGGAAATAGCAGGGGACCAGGGGTCAAATGAGATGGAGGAATTGAGTGAAATCCACGTTAGCAGGGACGTGGTGTTAGGTAAATTGAATGGATTAAATGCTGATGAATCCCCAGGGCCAGATAGGCTGCATCTCAGAGTACTTAAGGAAGTCGCCCCAGAAATAGTGGATGCATTAGTGATAATTTTTCAAAACTCTTTACATTCAGCAGTAGTTCCTGAGGATTGGAGTGTAGCTAATGTAATCCCACTTTTTAAAAAGGGAGGGAGAGAGAAAACGGGGAATTACAGACCAGTTAGTCTAACGTCAGCAGTGGGGAAACTGCTAGAATCAGTTATTAAAGATGGGATAGCAGCACATTTGGAAAGTGGTGAAATCATTGGACAAAGTCAGCATGGATTTATGAAAGGTAAATCATGTCTGACGAATCTTATAGAATTTTTCGAGGATGTAAATATTATGTTATATTAATGTTATATCTGGAATTTCAGAAGACTTTCGACAAGGTCATACATAAGAGATTAGTATACAAACTTAAAGCACAAGGCATTGGGGGTTCAGTATTGATGTGGATAGAGAACTGGCTGGCAGACAGGAAGCAAAGAGTAGGAGTAAACGGGTCCTTTTCACAATGGCAGGCAGTGACTAGTGGGGTACCGCAAGGCTCAGTGCTGGGACCCCAGCTATTTACAATATATATTAATGATTTGGATGAGGGAATTAAATGCAACATCTCCAAGTTTGCAGATGACACAAAGCTGGGGGGCAGTGTTAGCTGTGAGGAGGATGCTAGGAGGCTGCAAGGTGACTTGGATAGGTTGGGTGAGTGGGCAAATGCATGGCAGATGCAGTATAATGTGGATAAATGTGAGGTTATCCACTTTGGCCGCAAAAACAGGAAAGTAGACTATTATCTGAATGGTGGCCGATTAGGAAAAGGGGAGATGCAACGAGACCTGGGTGTCATGGTACACCAGTCATTGAAAGTTGGAATGCATGTGCAGTAGGCAGTGAAGAAAGCAAATGGTATGTTAGCATTCATAGCAAAAGGATTTGAGTATAAGAGCAGGGAGATTCTACTGCAGTTGCACAGGGTCTTGGTGAGACCACACCTGGAGTATTGCGCACAGTTTTGGTCTCCTAATCTGAGGAAATACATTCTTGCCATAGAGGGAGTACAGAGAAGGTTCACCAGACTGATTCCTGGGATGGCAGGACTGTCTTATGAAGAAAGACTGGATAGACTCGGCTTGTACTCGCTAGAATTTAGAAGATTGAGGGGGATCTTATAGAAACTTACAAAATTCTTAAGGGATTGGATAGGCTAGATGCAGGAAGATTATTCCCGATGTTGGGGAAGTCCAGAGCAAGGGGTCACAGTTTAAGGATAAGAGGGAAGTCTTTAAGGACCGAGATAAGAAAAACATTTTTTACACAGAGAGTGGTGGAATTCTCTGCCACAGAAGGTAGTTGAGGCCAGTTCATTGGCTATATTTAAGAGGGAGTTAGATGTGGCCCTTGTGGCTAGGGGGATCATGGGGTATGGAGAGAAGGCTGGGATGGGATACTGAGTTGGATAATCAGCCATGATCATATTGAATGGCGGTGCAGACTCGAAGGGCCGAATGGCCTACTCTTGCACCTATTTTCTATGTTTCTATGTAACCTCAATCGTGAACATTTTAATTATAATCTATCCTTTGTGTATAAAATAATGAGAGGAATGGATCGAGTAGACGGACGGAGCCTCCTGTCTGGAGATCCCGGAGATCCCGGAGATCCCGGAGAAACCCACACAGGGCATGGGGAGAAAGTACAAACTCCAGGTCTCTGGCGCTGTAAGGCAGTAGCTCTACCGCTGCGCCGCTGTGCCGCCAATGCCATCAACATGAAGTCATGAACAACAGACCGTCGGGGTTTCCGGGCACTGTACGGCACATAAAATTAAACTATCCTGTCGCAACCATTGGAGCAGCCTAAATGTCACTAATAGAAACTGTATCTAAAATGAACAGAAAGCAAGAGGAAGACATGACTCATGAACTTGACTGGGAAACAGCTCGTTCTGGGACCACATAAATTAAACAGAAGGGGCCCTTGGCGTGCTGTTACGGTGATGGGTACCTGCAGTTAGAATTCTGCTCCTTGTAAACCAGCTATACTGTAAGAACTTACCAAAGGTTGCAAAATGATCATCGCTCGCATGGTGAGTAATTTAAAAAATAATGCCATTACCCATGATGAATGCTGCACAGCAAGCCAGCTGAAAATATTCAGTTTAGAAAATACAGAAAATGCTGGAAATATTCAGCTGGTCGGGCAGCATTAGTGAAGAGAGAAAATTAGAACATAGGACATAAAACAGTACAGGGTAGGTACAGGCCCTTCGGCCCACAATGTCTATACTGAGCATGATACCTGGTTACTCCTGCATGTTGTGTCCATCTTCGGTGTAAACCTGCATCTGCAGTTCCTTCTTTCATACTGTAACTAATGTGAATGGGTGATTGATGGTCAGTGTGGATTTGACCAGAGAGCTTGTTTCCATGTTGTATCTCTAAACTAAACTGTATTTTCCAAATGCTGTAAAGGGAAGTGAAAGATGGACTCGAGGGTCTAGGATATTGGGAGAAGTTGACTAGGGCAGGACTTTATTCTTGTAGTGCAGGAGATTGAGGGGTGATCTTATAGAGGTGTGCAGGATCATGAGAGAAATAGACAGGTAAATGCACACAGTCTTTTAGGGGAATCGAGAACAAGAGGACATAGGTTTAGGGTGAGGGAGGAAAGGTTTAATAGGAAACTGAGGGGTAACATTTTTACACAATGGTGGTGGGTATACGGAACTAGCTGCCAGAGGAGGTAGTTGAAGCAGGTACTATCATTATGTTTAAGGGACAGGTGGACAGCTACCTAGATAGGATAGGCTTAGAGGGTTATGGGTCAAACGTAAGTAGGCAGAACAAGTGTAGATGGGGCATGTTGGCCAACGTGGGCTGATGGGGCTGTTTTCACATTGTATGACTCTATGTGGGTGGTGGTGAAATCTTGCTGAAGCTGGTGGAAACTGCAAAGTATAATTTATTAAACGCGTGTGCTAATAGATAGAAGGTTATCACCAGGGAAAGTCTACTCTTGCTCTGTCCAGGAGCAGAGGGCTCGAGAACAGAGCTGAAAGATGAGATGTCAAGTACAATGGGGAGGTGCCATGGTTCAGGAAGAAGAGAACATCTCAGATGCGCCTGGTTGGAAAGACTCATTATCAGACTTGATATGTTCATTCTTTGACTCCGCCATTTTGTCATAAGAAGGCACTGGGACTAAATTATTATTGAATAATTTTATAAATAATTTTGAATAATTTGAATCTAAATGTTTTGTTATTTTGACTGAGTTATTCTAACGCAGACTGAAAGTCAATGGCTGATGTTTCTCATTGATCAAAATGAATGCAATTTGTACAACAAGTCTTCATGGTCAAGTGAAGAACAAGGCCTTGCAACGAAGGGGACTCAAATGTGATGCCAAAACTGGCCACTCTTGTATACTGTCTCAGTGACCCCTAGTACAGGTGTGTACTAATTATACACACCTGTACCGTATCTAAGATGAGCTTATGCGTAGCGATACTTGTAATGAACTGTATGCAGAAAAAGTATTTCACTGTATGTTAATACATGTACTTGCCATAGAGGGAGTACAGAGAAGGTTCACCAGACTGATTCCTGGGAAGGCAGGACTTTCATATGAAGAAAGACTGGATAGACTCGGCTTGTACTCGCTAGAATTTAGAAGATTGAGGGGGGATCTTATAGAAACTAACAAAATTCTTAAGGAGAGAGTGGTGAATCTCTGGAATTCTCTGCCACAGAAGGTAGTTGAGGCCAGTTCATTGGCTATATTTAAGAGGGGGTTAGATGTGTCCCTTGTGGCTAAAGGGATCAGGGGGTATGGAGAGAAGGCAGGTGCAGGATAGTGAGTTGGATGATCAGCCATGATCATATTGAATGGCGGTGCAGGCTCGAAGGTCCGAATGGCCTACTCCTGCACCTATTTTCTATGTTTCTATGTTTCTATGTAACTGGGCGTTACCCGCAGGACAGCACGTCAGCGTGTATGTCGGGCAACTTGACGGATTTACGGGCTTCAGTCACTGAAAAATCGCAAAGTGGGACAACCCCTCGATACTATCCTAAAGCCTGGTTTGCTGCAATAGTCCTTTATATATGAGACATTCCCCGCTATACAAGTAAAAAAGTTGAGTGCATAATGGCGGCTGGCAGCAGTTGATTGCAAGGGATCTAACAACCATCTACATTTGAGCACTTGCAAATTACAGTCGTTCTTCTTATTCATTCTCGATTACAGTTCATTAATATTCAATGCTGTTGAACACTGACCTCTAAATGCCTATTACCGTGAGGATTAAATCAGTTGAACCCTCAATCAGTTAGATTAACAGCCTCTGTCAAAATAGCTGAAAAGCTGCATGGAGCAGTGTGATGGTTTTTACAAAGTAAATGATTTGTTTAATTGCCGACATGGACTTTTTCCACGTCTGTCTCAAGTAGAGAGTGATCTGCAGCAATATAAACCTGCCCAGTAAGAACAGTTTAATTTAGTTCAGTTTAGAGATACAGTGCGGAAACAGGCTCTTCGGCCCACCGGGTCCACGCCGACCAGCGACCCCCGTATATTAACACTACCCTACACACACCAGAGATCATGGGAGACCCCTTCCACCCCTGCAACGGACTGTTCCAGCTGCTACGGTCAGGCAAACGCCTCCGTTGCCATGCGGTGAGAACGGAGAGGTTGAGAAGGAGTTTCTTCCCAGAGGCCATTCGGACTGTAAACGCCTATCTCACCAGGGACTAACTCTACAGAATGTTTTTCCTTCCATTATTTATTATGTAAAAGAATATGTGTGTTATGATTGTGTTTATAATTTGTTTGGTTGTTTTGTTGTTTGTCTTTTGCACAAAAGTCCGCGAGCATTGCCACTTTCATTTCACTGCACATCTCGTATGTGTATGTGACAAATAAACTTGACTTGACTTGACTTGACTTGACAATTTTCACATTTACCAAGCCAATTTATCTACATACCTGTATGTCTTTGGAGTGCGGGAGGATGCCAAAGATCTCGGAGAAAACCCACACGGTCACAGGGAGAGAGTACAAACTCTGTACAGACAGCACCCGTAGTCGGGATTGAAACAGGGTCTCTGGCGCTGCATGCAGTGTAAGGCGCTGTAAATAAAAATGTTGTCAAGGTGGAAAAGGTTCCTAGAAGATTTACTGTACGAGGATGTTGCCAGGACTCGATGGTCTGAGCTGTAGAGAGAGGTTGAGCAGGCTGGGTCTCTATTCCTGGAGGGCAGCAAGATGAGGGGTGTATAAAATCATGAGAGGAATAGATCGGGTAGACGCACAGAATCTCTTGCCCAGAATAGAGGAATCGAGGACCAGAGGACATAGGTTTAATTTGAAGGGTAAATGATTTAAGAGGGGTAACTTTTTCACACAAAGGGTGGTGGGTGCATGGAATGAGCAGCCAGAGGTGGTAGTTGAGCCAGGGACTAATCAATGTTTAAGAAACAGTTAGACAGGTACATGAATAGGACAGGATTGGAGGGATATGGGTCAAGCGCAGGCAAGTGGGACTAGGGTGGCCGGTGTGGGAATGTTCGGCCGATGGGCCTGTTTCCATGCTGTAAGATTCCATGACTCTATAACCAATTTCTCTCAACGGATGAAGCCACAAGAGGCGACAGATGCTGGAATCTTGAGCAAAACAAAAACTGCTGCAGTATCTCAGTGGGTCACGCAACACCTGTGGATGGAAATGGGAAAGATGACGTTTCGGGTCAGGGCCTTGCAGACCCTCCCCCCTCCCACCTCAACAGATGCTGCTTGACCCGCTGAGTTCCCCCAGCAGTTCGTTCCTATGCTCCATATACCAGCGCCCACAGTCTCACGTCTTGAAAAGAACTGCTTGTGTATAGAGTTAAAAATTATAACCTGAATTCTCAGCCACCTTTCTGCTGAATGAACTCTTAGAGATGATGATTTCCCATGTGGCCGTAGGAATTTTCATGCAACAAGCTAGCCGTTAAGTGCAAAACAGGATCTAAAATGATAACATCAGATGTACAGTATATTAAGACCACGGAATGCATGCATGAAACCTATCAGAATTCATGCATGCACAAACCACTGCTGGCATTCAAGACATGCACACTCACAGGAATGTATGCATGCACATGCACACACTCACATGCACAGATATGTGTATACACACACAAATGCTCACATGCCACATAAACATAGCTGGCAGAGCTGTTGCCTCAGTGCCAGAGACCCAAGTTTGATCCCGACCTCAGGTGCTGTCTGTATGGAGCTCGCAAGTTCTCCCAGTGACTGCGTGGGTTTCCTGCAGCTGTTCCGGTTTCCTCCTGCATCCCAAAGACATGTGGTTTTGTAGGTGTATTATCCCTCGTGTATAGGATAGTGCAAGTGTACATGGCAATCGCTTTTTACTGTATCTTGGTACATGTAACAATAAACTAAACTGATAACTGATAATGATAATGATCGCTGGTCGACACAGGCTCGGTGGACCGAAGGGTCTGTTTCCACGCTTCACCTAATCTGAGGAAGGACATTCTTGCCATAGAGGGAGTGCAGAGAAGGTTCACCAGACTGATTCCTAGGATGTCAGGACTTTCATATGAGGAAAGACTGGTTAGACTCGGCTTGTACTCGCTAGAATTTAGAAGATTGAGGGGGGATCTTATAGAAACTTACAAAATTCTTAAGGGGTTGGACAAGCTAGATGCAGGAAGATTATTCCCGATGTTGGGGAAGTCCAGAACTAAGGGTCACAGTTTAAGGATAAGAGGGAAGTCTTTTAGGACTGAGATGAGAAAATCATTTTTTACACAGAGAGTGGTGAATCTGTGGAATTCTTTGCCACAGAGGGTAGTTGAGGCCAGTCCATTGGTTATATTTAAGAGGGAGTTAGATGCGGCCATTGTGGCGAATAGGATCAGGGGGTATGGAGAGAAGGCAGGGATGGGATACTGAGTTGGATGGTCAGCCATGATCATATTAAATGGCGGTGCAGGCTCGAAGGGCCGAATGGCCTACTCCTGCACCTAATTTCTATGTTTCTATGTTTCTATCTCTAAAACAAATATGAACAGATGCAGGTTGTTTTGTGTCTTATGCCATTTAATGAGAGCACTATTGGGCTGCTCCCTAATCTATCTGTCTACCTTTGGTCCATATCTTGTAACTGCTCCGGACAACAATATCACAAGAGAAAACAAAATTAACAGAGAGTGAGAAATACACCTTCCGTTACTCAAAAGCTCAGCTGGAGACATTGACAAGGAAGAAGTTGAGTCTAGGCCATTAAATCATGGTCTTGGAATCACAGGCTCTAGATGTGGCCTGAGGGGCAATCAATGGTGGATGGCAGAGTGGCGCAGCGGTAGAGTTGCTGCCTTACAATGCTCACAGCGCCAGAGACCGGGGTTCGATCGCGATTACGGCTGCTTCCTGTACGGTGTTTGTAAGTTCTCCCTGTGACTGTATGAGTTTTCTCCGAGATCTTCGGTTCCCTCCCACACCCCAAAGACGTACAAATTTATAGGTTTATTGACTTGGTATAAGTGAAAATTGGCCCCAGTCTGTGTAAGATAGTGTTGATTCGCGGGGATCACTGGTCAGTGCTGACTCAATGGCCAGAAGGGCCTGTTTCCGTACTGTATCTCTGAACTAAACTAAGCTAAAACGGTGTCTGATGCCTTGCTGAAAAGATGCCAAAATCTTTTATAATATTTTGGACAAACCAGCACCATGTGGTTAGTTATCCCATAGCCAAAGCAGTTTTATTGATGTGAGCTAGGGTGTACCTAGGTGTAGATCAGTGTGCCAGAATTAAGGGGAGTGGAATGAAACTTAAGTTTACATACCATGGTGTGAATGCATATCACGTATGCATTTTGTATGATTCATATATCTATATAAGATAAAGAGCGAGCATCTCTTCTAATCTTCTATTCCCTGTTAATGTGTTTCAACTACTGACACTAGACTCTCAGATCTATTCGCTGATAAGTCACAAAATCTTACAGAGTGTCATGTCAGATCTGTTGATGGAACTGAACAAGGCACTAGAGCAGATGAAAAGAAGGAACTGCAGATGCTGGTTTACACCGAAACCAGACACAAAATGCTGGAGTAACTCAGCGGGACACGCAGCATTACTGGAGAGAAGGAATGGGTGATGTTTCGGGTCGGGACCCTTCTTCAGAATGAGGGCTGCTAGGAATGTTAGAGTGGCTGGAAAGCAAGGAGGACAAAGTAGGAACTCTGCTGGAGCACCGATCCATATTCAGGGTCATGAGGAATAGGAGTAGAACTAGGCCATTCAGCCCTCCAAGACTACTCCGTGGCTGATCTATCTCTCCCTCCTAACCCCATTCTCTTGCCTTCTCCCCATAACCTCTGACACCTGTACTAATCGAGAATCCATCTGTATTCACTGTGCTCGGGATGTGCCACGTGATGGCAGGCTGGTCCCGAGACGCTCCGTGGAGCTAAATAACCAGCAACCCTGAGGCCAGGCTGCTGAGAGCAAAGAGGGACCCAGTGGGTTGTGCCATCGAGAAGTAAGAGGGACTGAGGGACGCCCTCCCCGGGTACTTTCCGTTGCAACGGCAAGAAATGCAACACCTGTCTCTTCACCTCCCCCCTCGACTCCATTCAAGGACCCAAGCAATCGTTCCAGGTGCGACAAAGGTTCACCTGCATCTCCTCCAACCAGCATCTTAAGGCTCTATGAGGCGCTGTTTAGGCCGCATTTGGAATATTGTGTGCAATTTTGGGCACCACATCATTTGCTGGCTCAGGATTTGGTCCAGAGGAGATTTTACAAGAATGATTCCAGGAATGAGTAGTTTAACCAATGATGAACGTTTTTGTCAACACTGGGTCTGTACTCGCTGGGGTTTAGAAGAATGAGGGGGGATCCTCATTGAAACATGCAGAATAGTGAAAGGCTTGGATCGAGTGGATGTGGAGAAGATGTTTCCATTAGAGGGTGAATCTAGGACTAGAGGGCATAGTATCAGAATTAAAGTGCATTCTTTTAGGAAGGAGATGCGGTCAAATTTATTTAGTTAGAGGGTGTTGAATCTGTGGAATTCCTTGTCACATAAGGCTGTGGAGACCAAGCCAGTGAATATTTTTAAGGTAGATAGAAACATAGAAATATAGAAAATAGGTGCAGGGATAGTCCATTTGGCCCATCGAGCCAGCACCGCCATTTAATATGATCATGGCTAATCATCCAAACACAGTATCCCGTTCCTGCTTTCTCCCCATATCCCTTGATTCAATTAGCCATAAGATCTTTATCTAACTCTCTCTTGCAAACATCCAGTGAATTGGCCTCCACTGCCTTCTGTGGCAGAAACTTCCACAGATTCACAACTCTCTGGGTGAAAAAGATTTTCCTCATCTCAGTCCTAAATGTCCTACCCTTTATTCTTAAACTATAACCCCCTAGTTCTGGACTCCCCCAACTTTGGGTACAATTTTACATGCATCTAGCCTGTCCAATACTTTAAGAATTTTAAGAAAGAACTGCAGATGCTGGAAAATGCTGTAGAAACTCAGTGGGTGAGGCAGCATCTACAGAGCGAAAGAATAGGTGACGCTTCTGTCTGAAGAAGGGTCTCGACCCGAAACATCACCTATTCCTTCACTCCATAGATGCTGGCTCACCCGCTGAGTTTCTCAAGCATTTTTGTCTACCTTAAGAATTTTATATGTTTCTATAAGATCCATATAGGATTGATAGGCTATCGATTGGCACAGGTTTCAGAAGCTATGGGGAAAAGGCAGGAGAATGGGGCTGGGAGGGAGAGATAAATCAGCCATGATTGAATAGCGGAATTGACTTGATGGGCCGAATGGCCTAATTCTACTCTGTCACTTATGACCTTATGACCTGGCAGGGGGCTGACGAGAGTGAGGAGGGACCCGGAGGGCAGCTTGCTCCATGTGTGGCGGCAGGCCTGGTTTCTCCACTGCGAGGAGATAAGACTGTACTTAGAGCCTCTGAAACCTTGCTGGTGCCAGTAGCGTGGCAACTCTGTTGTATGCTGCCTAGGGGAAGATTTTACCGGATTGTGTGCAAAGGCAAAGAATTTCACAGTACCTAGGTAGGTACAGTGGATTAATGAGGGGGTAATGAACAATGTCTGCATTAACTTAGACAACGTCCTGCATGGTAGTGGAGGAAGGAACTCTTGATGCTGGCTTACAATCGAAGATAGGCACAAAATACTGGAGTAACTCAGCAGGACAGGCAGCATCTCTGGAGAAAAGGAATATGTAACATTAGGGGTTGAGACCCTTCATCAGATGGTCCTGCATGGTAGGCTGGTCTGGAAGATTGGAATGCATGGGGTCCAGGATAAGCTGGTCAATAAGATACAAATTGGTCAAATTGATGGTAGGACATAAAATATGGTAGTATTGAGTTGTTTTATTTTAGTTTGGAGGCCCATAACCAATGGTTACAACAGGGATTGGCACTGGGACTTCTACAGTTTATGATATATATTAAAGATGAGAATGTAGGGTGAATGTTAGTTATGGGCATGTCCCACTTATGCCCCAGTCCCACTTAGGAAACCTGAACGGAAACCTCTGGAGACTTTGCGCCCCACCCCAGGTTTCCGTGCGGTTCCCGGAGGTTTTTGTCAGTCTCCCTACCTGCCTCCACTACCTGCAACCTCCGGCAACCACCTGCAACCTCCGGGAACCGCACGGAAACCTTCGGTGGGGCGCAAAGTCTCCAGAGGTTTCCGTTCAGGTTTCCTAAGTGGGGCAGGGGCATAAGGCGACTTATTAGGCAACTGCAGGAGTCTACGCGGTCGCCACATGTTCGCGGGTGATTGCCGGGGAGTCGCCTTCATGGTCGTGAGGAGTCCCTGCATTCTGAGAACAAGTCGCTGCCCCTTTAGGTCTTACAAGTCGCGGCCGCTAAAATTTCAACGTTGAAAAATGGAGAGTAGCGAGAATTTCGTGCCGTAGGTGGGTCGCCAGGAGGTCCTGGTGGGTTGCCAGGAGGTCGACGGTTCTCAAAGGTTTTCGTAGGTTGTAGCCGGTGCTGACCGTTGAATTTCATTGGCTCATTGAGAAATAAATCGTAAGCAGTAGTTTTCAGAACCAAGGACAACCGACCGGTAATGTTAAATGTCCGCCGAGCTAAACAGCCGTGTATCTCTGGCTTCTTAAAAGTTGTCTCCACTCCTTCTCCCCCCTTCTCCCTCCTTCTCTCCATTCTTCCCCCTCTCCCCCCCCCTCCCCTCTTTCAAAGGACTTACTGTGATTTAGCCGTCTTAATGACAGCACCAATTTCCATGTTCATCGCGGTGTGCCATTGCAGCGCCCCCACTGGTCGGTGGGGGCGCTGCAATGGCGGCAGCCCTGTCAGCAGCACGTTAGTTTTTTCAACTTTTTTTTTTTTTTTAGTATGTTTTAAAGTATGTTTTTAATGTTTCTTTGTGTGTTTTGTGTGGGGATGGTGTGGGGGGGTGAGGGGGAAACCGTTTTGGCCGCCTCCTCCATGGAGAGGCGACTTTTTCCAGGTTGCCTCCCCCGTGGCCTAACAGCAAGGATCGGCGCGGCCTTTCCCGGAGACGTGCCTGGGGCTTCAGCGGCGGGAGCAGCGTGGACTCTCGGCTTGGAGCGGGCGAGCCCTCGCTGGGGCTCGCTGGAGGGGAACGCTCTGTTTCGCTGGCCCGCAGCAGCCTGAAGCCGCGATCTGCACAGCTCCAGCTGGTGCGGCGTCTACAGCCTGGGATCCCTCGTGGGGGACCCGGGGGAAGAAGAAGCCATCACTGCCGGCCCGCGGCCAACTATTACCGCTTACCCGGCGCGGACTTACCATCACCCCTGGAGGGGAGCTTTGACCGCCGACCCTGTGATTTGCGGTGCTTCTGGCTGCGGCGCGGCGAGGACTTTAAATCTTCGACCGCCGGCCTGCGGCCCACACCAACTTAAAGCCGCGGTCTCCGGTGGGGAAGAGCCGACTCTGGACTTACCTGGACTTGTACCTTGTCCTTTTACCATCTGGACGCCCGCAGCAACGGTTGAGGTCCCGACCACGGGGGGAAATGGAGGAGGACTGGCCAAATTGTGTGCCTTCTACCATAGTGATGAATGCTGTGGTGGATGTTTATGTTACATTTTTATTGTGTTTTTGTGTGTGTTCTTTATAATTGTACCGCTGCTGACATATTCATTTCACTTGCACTTATGTGCAATGTGACAAATAAACCGTATTGTATTGTATTGTATATTGTATTGTGTCTGTATCACATTGGCTTTGCACTGTGTGAATTTCACTCAGACAGCACTCCCCCCGCTTTCCCTGTCCCCCGCCTGCATAACGGGCTGGTGAAGGAAGCGATGCGTATTTGTGTGTGTTCCACTCTGACAGTCGCCGTTCCAGTTGCCGGATTTTCAGGCGTCTACCGGCAACTTGACTGTCACCGGCAATCGCTTGTAATTCGCCTAAGTGGGACAGGCCCATAAGTTTGCAAATGACACCAACATTGGTGATATAGTACAGAGAGAAGAAGATTGTCTAAGGTTACATCAGGATGTAGATCAACTGGAAAATGGAATTTAACTCAGACAAGTGCAAAGTAATGCGTTTCAGGGAAGACAAACCAAGATAGGACATCCAAGATCGTATTTGTATGGGGTCTTCTTAGAAAGATTTGCTACACCTTTAATGTGAAGCTGGTTTGTGACAGGAGGTAACGGATAAAGATGTTTACCATGTCTCTAATAGTAAACATGTTTCATTCATTTTATGTCACATCTCTGTTATAACCAGGCCATTATGGAGAAATACGTATGAACATATGAGTCAAGACAGAGCAAGTCACTCATCCCTAAGATAGGCACAACGTGCTGGATCCTTCTTCACTTTAAGTTCAGCCCATTCTTCAGTCTTGAACCGAAACGTCACCTATTCCTTTTCTCCAGAGATGCTGCCTGACTCGCTGAGTTACTCCAACTTTTTGTGCCTATCTTTGATTTAAACCAACGTCTGCAGTTCCTTCCTACTCACCCCTGAGAACCTACTCCATCATTCAATATAATCAAGGTTACTTGAGAATAACCTCAACTGCATATTGCCACCTAGCGCAGTAACCTTCCCCTTCTTGTTGATAAAATAAACCTATAACCTTGACTGAGGACTAATCACACTTGGCTGATTGTGGGCTTAGACTCAGGAGCAAGTCTTTGAATAGTACTGTGGGATATATTTACATCACTTGAGATAGCGTTGTTACAAAACCTAACATCAACGTTGCTCCAGATCTGCCACCGCTTGTGCATGCGATTCCGGAGGCTTTGTGGGGAGGGAGGGATTAAAATGCAGGTTTGTATTGCTTGTCGGAGAGGGATTTCCTCGGGCTGCTAGCTGATGAAGAAAAATCGTTCGCGCTTCCGTTCCCAGTTTATTTTTTTTTAATTTGCTGGACGATTTCATCAGTGGATTGAAGTTAAACACGACTTCTGACGCCTTCAACGCCTTCAACATCACGGATCGCAATATCAGGACAAAACAAAAGGTATGTTGTTTATTTAATATATTATCTTGCTTTTAGGTGTGGCTTCATTTTAATCTTATGATGCGAAAAATGTTATATAGTTCCCATACGAATCGGCCATGTCTTGTCTGCCGATATGGGCTTAAAATATATGGCAACGGCAACATTCCAATCGATCACATTCCAGAAACATCCACTCTCAAGATAATCAAATTCATTATTTTTTTGCACATTCATGTCATAAGAACAACTAAATGATCTATATAGTTTGTGTTATTGTCTATCCATGATCAATATTTTCATACTAAATATCCACAGTACAGTTTTAGTCAGATGTATTGTGCAAAAAAATAATGATTTTGATTATGTTGAGAGTGGATGTTTCTGGATTAATTTATGGGAATTAAACATTAAATTCCTTCCATTTGGCATGTTCATGACAAAGTGAGATTTAAAAAGCATGTTATATTGTGAATTCTTGTGTGAATGGGATCAGTTTGTTATTTGTTATTTGGAAACTTAGGCTATTTAAAAATGTTAGCCTTTTCTATAGAAATGGATAGATGTTTAGAAATAGTAATTTAATTTAGATTAATTTAATTGATTTGATGAAACTGATGAATATGATTTTTTTGTTTGGTATGTACTATTTGTTTTAGCATTTAACTATCATTTCTACATTGCAAATAATAACTTGTTTCTGTTAATGCTGTTCAGTGTTTATTTTCTTTACATTTTAAACAGATGTGTCCGAAGAAGAAATGCAAAATTGCCAATCCAAATGCCCAGCAAAAGAGACTGATTTAGACAGCATTTGCAGAGATTACCCGAATTTGGACTACTCCAAATGTGATGATCTACAGGACATAAGTAGTGGGCAGAAAAGCATATCATGCGTGGTTTGAAGAGCAAAAACTTGTAGTTTACAATGCCAACATTGAAAAGTTGAGGAAAAACAAGGTGTACAGAGTTGCTTATTGGTTACAATCTGAGGAGTATGATGATGCTACTGATTATGATATGCCAATGTACCAGCTAGCAACTGATCTTCTCCATAAAGACTTGGTCTTTTGATAGAACTTGTAATTTATTTACCTATCTGTTATGGACTTACAGCATATAATACAATAATATTAAAGAGCTGATCTTAAGAATATCACATTTTTGAATTTTCAAGGCAGTCTGTGTGTTTATTACCATTTCCGTCACAACGGTCAATTTTTTAATTAGCTACAATTAGGTAACTAACAAATTAAATGCTTTAATTTCAGGTCATCCAAGTAAGATGTTTTATATTTGGTTCAGAATGCTTCAATCTACAATAACTGAACATTTCAATTAGATCTCTTAATTTTTAAGAAAGTTATGGGCTTTTGACTGTCCTCGGTCACAGCTTTTGTGTTAAGTCAATGGAAAAGCAATAGGGAACAAGATGCTAATTTCCGAGTATGAAAATGGCCATAACTGTTTTAATACTGAAGATATGAAAGTGGATTAGTTAAAGTTCTCTTTATGCTTTATCTGATGGGATAAATTACAGGCTTGATTTTTTTAATCTCAAAAGGTTGTAATATCCCCACTTGTGAAGGCAGTCCAGGTTCCTGTTTAACATCTAACATACCTCAATTCTGCACTGAAATGTCGGGTCTGGGCTAAGTGTTGAACTCCCTGGAGTACAGTTCCAATTGACAGGCCTCTGATTATAGAGTGGTACCATTGAGACACATTTGACACCCTGGTCTAAAGCTAAGAGTGGTTCCCTTTCAGTGCTAACAGGTAACCAGCTGCAGAAGATAACACAACAACTTTCATTTAAGCATTTCCTTTGACCTGCTGGAATATCCTAATATCTTTCCAAGAAAGCTGGTAAGTGTTATTTTTTTTGTTGCAATTTATTAAATTACGTTCAATTTGCTTGTTATTTTGTCCTGTCCCTCCACTGTAAAAATAGATTCAGAGTGCCCATTTACCAGTGCTATAATCTCCCATGTATTGGGCTTTAATGGATCATTTTACCACTCTCTGATATGGAGAAATTGCTTTGCTGCGTTTTATTAGCGTAGAAATGGTACCATGGGTCATTCCAATCCTGTGAAAGTCCTACAAACATCCAGAACTTTTTTTGTGAGAGAATCATGAAGAAATTGCGGCAGGCTTAGTGTAACAGACAGATCCTTTTATCCCAGCGTGGAAAAGTCAAAAATTAAAGGGGGAAGTACTAAGGTTTTAAGGTGACATTTTGTACACAGTGGGTACCTGGGGTGGTGGGGTAGTGCCGTTTTAGAGACTTTTAGATGGGCACATGTGTGCAGGGATGGAGACATATTGAACAAGTGCAGGCAAAGGAGTGTAGGAGAAATACATCGGCATCATGTATTGGCACGGACATTGTGGGCTGAAGGGCCTGTTCCTGTGCAATGCTTTTCTATATTCTATATTCCATGTTTCTCAGTGTGCTAAGCATGCCAGATTCAGATTCAGATTCAACTTTAATTGTCATTGTCAGTGTACAGTACAGAGACAACAAAATGCAGTTAGCATCTCCCTGGAAGAGCGACATAGAATATGATGTTAATTAATAAATCTATTTACATGCATACAGTCATAGTGTTTTTCCTGTGGGAAGAGTGTCCGGGGGGGGTGATTGGCAGTCACCGAGGTACATTGTTGAGTAGTGTGACAGCCGCAGGGAAGAAGCTGTTCCTGGACCTGCTGGTCCGGCAACGGAGAGACCTGTAGCGCCTCCCGGATGGTAGGAGGGTAAACAATCTATGGTTGGGGTGAGAGCAGTCGTTGACGATGCTGAGCGCCCTCCGCAGACAACGCTTGCTTTGGACAGACTCAATGGAGGGGAGCGAGGAACCGGTGATGCGTTGGGCAATTTTCACCACCCTCTGCAGTGCTTTCCGGTCGGAGACAGAGCAGTTGCCATACCATACCGTGATACAGTTGGTAAGGATGCTCTCGATGGTGCAGCGGTAGAAGTTCACCAGGATCTGAGGAGACAGATGGACCTTCTTTAGTCTCCGCAGGAAGAAGAGACACTGGTGAGCCTTCTTGACCAGAGTTGAGGTATTGTGGGTCCAAGAGAGGTCATCGGAGATGTTGACCCACAGGAACCTGAAGCTGGAAACACGTTCCACCTCGATCCTGATGATGTGGATGGGGGGGGGGGGGGGGGGGGGGGGGGGCGTGCCGCCTCTATGCCATGCATAGTGTCAAAATCCAATTAGATCCCTTCCATGAATTTGTAGTTGGCCTAAAACATCTTTGAAAAACTCTAAGAAACGGCACAAAATATCCCAGAAAAGTTTTTGTTAACCAAAATGGATCCTGCATTCTCGAGAGAGAGAGTTAGATTTAGCTCTTAAGGCTAAGGGAATCAAGGGATATGGGGGAAAAAGACAGAACAGGGTACTGATTTTGGATGATCAGCCAACATCTCTGGAGAGGAATGGATGATGTTTCAGGTCGAGATCCTTCAGGAACAGGCTCATTTGATTGCAGCTTCTGATAATTTGATTAACATTAACCCATGATGAACATCAATTCTTAAAGGAACATCCCACTTGGCAGGCCCATTCCCCTTGGCAGGCCCGTCACCAGCTATCCATGGACAGAGCATGTAGTCATGGGAAGAAAGCTGGGAGATTTAGTAATGGGGAGCGTGTATACTTATCAGCATTATAAATGCCAAAGTGAAAAAGTCTGAAGAAGGGTCTCGACCCGAAACATCACCCATTTCTTCTAGAGTGTGAAGAAAGGTCTCAACTCGAAACGTCTTGCACAAGTATAATGAGGAACACAAAAAGCTGGAGTAAATCAGCGGGACAGGCAGCATCTCTTGAGAGAATGAATGGATGACATTTGGGGTCGAGACCCTTGTCTGAAGGAGGGTCTCCCATGCCTCTCGCCAGAGATGCTACCTGACCCGCTGAGTTACTCCAGCATTTTGTGTCTTTCTTTGCTTTAAACCAGCATCTGCAGTTCCTTCCCACCCAAAGGGAAAGGTCTTGTGTGTTGGGAGTTATGGAACCCCATCAGGGGCTACTGCAGTTTGAGACTTGAGGAAAATAGCTCAGCTGCTTCCTCCAGATGTAAGAATTATTTGAGATATGCAGAAATACATCTTGAAAAAAAAAGCTTCCAAGCCCTTTGTCATATGATGAGCGTCTGATGGCACTGGGCCTGTACTTCCTGGAGTGTAGCAGGATGAGAGGGAACCTCATTGAAACTCACTGAATAGTGAAAGACCTGAATAGAGTGGATGTGGAGAGGATGTTTAATGGGAGAGTCTAGGGCCATGGGCATAGCTTCAGAATAATAGGTTGTACCTTTAGAAAGGAGATGAGGAGGAATTCTTTAGTCAGAGGCTGGTGAATCTGTAGAATGTGTTTCTGCAGAATATTTGGAGGCCAAGTTATTGCATCTTTTTAAGGCAGCAATTGACAGTTACATGATTAGTAAGGGTGACAAAAATGCTGGAGAAACTCAGCGCGTGAGGCAGTATCTATGAAGCGAAGGAATAAGTGACGTTTCGGGTCGTGACCCTTCTTTAATCTGAAGGAAAAAGGAGAAGGAAAAGATAGATCTGCCATGATTGAATGGAGTAGACTTGATGGGCTGAATGGCCTACTTCTTCTCCTATGACCTATGAACTTATGAATATTTACACTATGTCCCGTGATATTCCCTTCATAGACCCTGAAAATGGACTTGGCATCATCACCCTCCATCTCCATCTCAATAAATTCCCACCTCAATGTCATTGCCTCATTAGCCATTTATTTGGCCAGAAGTCTTTCATTTCAGACTGCACACTTTTCTCCGAGCCCAGGTTCGATTATGACCACAGGTTTGTACATTCTCCACATGACATGCGTGGGTTTTTTGCCAGGATCTCCGGTTTCCTTCAGCACTCCAAAGACGTACAATGTTGTTGGTTAATTGGCTTGGTATCATGGTAAATGTCCTTAGCGTGCATAGAGGATAGTGTTAGTGTGCGGGGATCGCTGGTTGGCACAGATGGTGGGCCGAAGGGCCTGTTTCCATGCTATATCTCTAAACTAACCTAAAAGAAACTATGTATGTACTTGATGTATTCAAGAGAGGGTTAGATATAGCACTTAGGGCTAATGGAATCAAGGGATATGGGGAGAAAGCAAGAACGGGGTACTGATTTTGGATGAGAGAGAGAGTTAGATTTAGCTCTTAGCTGGCTTGAAGGGTCGAATGGCCTTCTCCTGCACCTATTTTCTGTTTCTATGTCCAAGCTTCCATTTTCCTGATTCCAACTAGATCAACGTTGCCATGGATTTCCCATTCATTTATACCTCCATCTCATGCCAAGATTAACTCAGATCCATTTTGCTTGTTCCGTGCACAAAGATCAGAGAAGTTCCCATTCATCATGGCATTAGGAAGGTTAGAGGTAACTTTGAGGATGCCTGCCACTCTAAACGCCCCTTCATGCCACCCCTTTCCCAGAATGGGCATGTACTCATGGTCTTAACTGTGCCTCATTGAATTATTGGGCATTGATTTAGGAGATTTTTTGCCATATTCAAATTGCACAATTATTGTGTACCCATTTGTGCTGTTTTGCACCATTCTTGGTTATTGTTGTATTTATAATTTAAGGTCATGTTTCTGTCGACACTGGATGAACGTAATGGAGATACAAACAGATAGCACAGGAACAGGCCCTTCAGCCCAACAATGGGATGCTGACATGATGCCAAGACCACAGGCTGGCACGTGGCCCAGCAGTAGAGTTGCGCCGTACGCGTCAAAGACCCGGGTTCGATCTATGAACAACGGGTGCTGTCTGTACGGCAAAGCTGGAAGCGACGAGGGGCAGGACAAAGCCTGGCAGGTAATAGGCCGACACAGGTGAGGAAAGGGTTATTGGATAGAGTAGTGGGTGGACGAAGGCCTAGAGCATGAAAAGAACAAAACGGATAATGAGACGCAGAGGATTGACACGAACGTTGAGAGACTCTGAAACTAGAGGACAGAATGTAGATGGAAGGGGACGGGGCAGAGGAGGAGACGAGGAAGAAACCTAGGTGAAAAGTTAGGTGGGAAACGAAGGGAGCAAGCAGAAGTCAGAGAGAAGAGGGATGCGGTGGCTCTATGGGGAAGAAGGAGCGGGGTTACCTAAGTGGGATGACGATAGGGTTTCGGCAACGGAAAAGTTGCCGCTAATTTCCTTCGACATCCATACGATGCTGCAGCACCCGATGAGTTTCGCCAGCAATTTTGTCTACTATCGATTTCCACGACAGCAGTCTGCAGTTCCCTTCTTAAACGGTTGACGTAGTGTACGCTAAACAATTGGTATTTTAAGAAAAAACTTGAGTCGCTGGGATTCACAATATATTTACAGGCACAGACGACTCGGAAAATGGTTACAGGATTGGTAAAAGCACCTACAGACCTAGTGAACTGGAAAATTAGAGATCAGGTACACGGCACTGTATAAATATTGCGTTCGGGAATAAGGGACAGTGGTCGCGCAGCATGCCGAACAGCAGGATCTAAAACCCGAGGACTGCAATGCTAGAACCAGAAAAAAAAAATGGCTGGATAGAGCTGATTTTCCACAAAATGGTTTGTAAATTAATGCAAATGCAATGTGGCGACTGTTTACCCATTAGATGACAACAAAATAGGGACATAGGATAGGTTTTTGTTGAATTAAGGAATCACATTCTGAGCACAGCATGAATTTCGCTGCAATTATTCTCTTTGACCCTGCTGAGCTTTGGCAAGAGATACATCAATGAACATACAATTGCAAAGGAACCTTTGGCCACAGTTAGTCAAATTACTTCTGTCCTTGGGAGAGCTGATACTATGATTTGCTGATTGGAGTTTGAGCATCAACTTTATGCGGCGCGCTAACTTATGAAATTGTAATTTTATTGTAGCCAAACGCAAATAACAAAGTTGTCAGCTTAACTACATAAAGTGACAGCAGCAGGTAACTGCAGGCAAGACTATAGGACAATACAGCGTATCTGTCTGATTTTCCACTCTCCCTGCCTATGTGCGACGCGAATTTCCTCGTCCCTAATGCCCGTCACTTAGGAAACCATGAACGGAAACCTCGGCGGACTTTGCACCGTCGACCACGTTAGGAAACTCCGTGCGGAAACCTCCCGGAGGGATTTTTGTCAGTCTCCCTACATGCCTTCCACTACCTGCCAACCCTCCGCCAGGCCAAACCACCTGCAACTACCCAGGAACCGCAACGAACCCTTGGGCGGGGAGCGCAAAGTCTCAGAGCGATTACAGTTCAGCGGTTCTAAGTGGGGGACAGGGGCTTAACCCATATCTCTCACAAATCACCCTTAATAGTTATACAAATAGCGAGAGTATAGAGGCGATTTACTAGGAATGTATGCCTGACGGTTGCAGCAAAATCTAAGTAAAGCAGAAAGGATTGAACAAGTTAGGGCTGATTATTTGGAGCGCAGAAGGTTAAGGGGGGACCCTGATAGAGGGTTTTTAAACATGATGAGCGGATGGATAGGACAAGAGTTGACGTGGGAAAGCTTTTCCACGTGAGAGTAGGGAGATTCAAACAAGGGGACATAGAACGAAGAGTTAGGGAGTCGAAGTTT